>NC_086453.1:25359983-25562483 GCF_028390025.1 Pseudophryne corroboree | reverse complement strand
CTAGTATAACAAGAAAGGAGGCGTGAGTCTTTAAGTGAAATCAGGTTTTTATCAGTGTTGATTATGGGCCAGAACTTTTTTGCTACTTTGTTAGTAAGTTGGCTTCTGGAATTGTATCTATTTACCCAAGGCACAAAAGGTGTTTCTGACGATGTTTCTCTAGTAGTTCTAAGTACTTCGTCCCTAGGGATAGCTAATACTTTGTCCCTGGTCTTCTCCAATTCTATACGGGGGTACCCTCTCTCAGCGAATTTATCCACCATCTCAGACATGGCCTGTACTGTTTCCACTGGGTCACTGGTAATTCTCCTTACTCGCAACATCTGCGAGTAAGGAAGACCATTCCGAAGTGCTTGTGGGTGAAAACTGTCATGCATGAGAATGATATTCCTATCAGTTTCCTTCGTATGCATTGCTGTAATTATTCTCCCAGATTGGAGTGATATTTTTACATCAAGGAAGTTAATGGCTATTGATGAGATGTTATATGTGAATTGGACTGCATGTCCTGTCCTGTTATGGGTAGTTAATAAGGTAATTAACGATAATTCATCTCCCAACCAAATTAACAGGAGGTCATCGATAAACCTTACATAAAGTGGCAGGTATATCATAACATCAGGTTTAGACAATAGTAGCTGTTTTTCAACCATAATCATGAAGGCGTTGGCGTACGATGGGGCCACATTCGACCCCATCGCACACCCCGCCAACTGTACATAGAAGTGTGCATCATACATAAAATAATTTCTAGTAAGTACTAGATTAAGAAGTTGTAAAAATAAATGTACCGGGGGCCCTTTGTAGTGTGGATTGTCTGTAATCAACAATTCCACTGCCCTTAGCCCGTCAGAGTGAGGAATACATGTATACAGACTATTGACAATAAATCTGTCGTATCCTTAAGATAAGTTGTAGAATTCTGGACACATGGATTTAGATTCTCTATTAAATCCATGTGTCCAGAATTCTACAACTTATCTTAAGGATACGACAGATTTATTGTTAAAAATTCAGAGCTTGGGACCACTCCCTCCTGGAACATTACTATGTAGTGCAGACGTCAATAGTCTGTATACATGTATTCCTCACTCTGACGGGCTAAGGGCAGTGGAATTGTTGATTACAGACAATCCACACTACAAAGGGCCCCCGGTACATTTATTTTTACAACTTCTTAATCTAGTACTTACTAGAAATTATTTTATGTATGATGCACACTTCTATGTACAGTTGGCGGGGTGTGCGATGGGGTCGAATGTGGCCCCATCGTACGCCAACGCCTTCATGATTATGGTTGAAAAACAGCTACTATTGTCTAAACCTGATGTTATGATATACCTGCCACTTTATGTAAGGTTTATCGATGACCTCCTGTTAATTTGGTTGGGAGATGAATTATCGTTAATTACCTTATTAACTACCCATAACAGGACAGGACATGCAGTCCAATTCACATATAACATCTCATCAATAGCCATTAACTTCCTTGATGTAAAAATATCACTCCAATCTGGGAGAATAATTACAGCAATGCATACGAAGGAAACTGATAGGAATACCATTCTCATGCATGACAGTTTTCACCCACAAGCACTTCGGAATGGTCTTCCTTACTCGCAGATGTTGCGAGTAAGGAGAATTACCAGTGACCCAGTGGAAACAGTACAGGCCATGTCTGAGATGGTGGATAAATTCGCTGAGAGAGGGTACCCCCGTATAGAATTGGAGAAGACCAGGGACAAAGTATTAGCTATCCCTAGGGACGAAGTACTTAGAACTACTAGAGAAACATCGTCCGAAACACCTTTTGTGCCTTGGGTAAATAGATACAATACCAGAAGCCAACTTACTAACAAAGTAGCAAAAAAGTTCTGGCCCATAATCAACACTGATAAAAACCTGATTTCACTTAAAGACTCACGCCTCCTTTCTTGTTATACTAGAGGCCGTAATTTGGGTGACCGCCTAGTTAAGAGAGATGTCGCCACTTTAAAGAAGAAAGCACAAACACATTTTTTGACACAGAGGGCAGGATGTTATCGCTGCCTAGGGTGCACCACCTGTAGGCCCCTCATTCCAGGTAATACGTTCACCCATCCCCACTCAGGAAAAAAATATACAATCAGACATGCACTGACGTGCACCACTAAATTTGTCGTATATATCTTAACTTGTCCTTGTGGACTGAGCTACATCGGTAAAACCGAACGACAATTTAGGGAACGGATGGCAGGACACAGATCCGCCATCAGGGCAGCCATAGAGTCAGGAGATAGTGACCAACCTGTAGCGCGACATTTCGCCCTGGCTAAACATAGCATAGCCAATTTGCGATCTAAACTGATCGATCATGTACCAGCCACCATTAGGGGTGGCAACCGAGGAAAAGCGCTTCTCCAATTGGAGAGCAGATGGATTTTCCAATTGGATACTATAGCCCCTAGGGGACTTAATGACACCCTAGGACTGAAGTGTTTCATGTAACTCAGCAGTCGTTCATCCATTTTAAGTATCTTTGATAACTACTTTCGTTACCATTAGTTTTGATATAGGGTTAAATAAATCCCCCATTAAATGAGTAGTTTATATTATAAATTACATGAAGCATTTGGTAGAGCATTCATGTTTAGAGGTAACGATATTCAATATCCTCATCAAAGCAAAGATATGTAGCTCATCATCATTATAGGTTACTGTTCGTAACATATTTTTAATCTTGTTTTTAACCATTAATGTTACTTGTTTGATTTTGTCTTTGTTTATGTATTCAGTCACCATGGAGATAACCTGATGACGCCGGGCTGGACGGACTGGGTGGACGCACACAGATGACGTCACAGAGCGGGACGGAGCAGCGTTCGCGTTGTACACTCGCACGGTGGCTGACATCTGATACTGCGGCGCCCAGCTGGAACCGGTTAGGAGGTCTAATGAAGGTATGCTTAGGTATATAAATGTGGTAAGATGTGGTATTTATTGTTATGCTATCCTGACGACGGGTGCTTACCCGAAACGTTGATGCCTTAATAAAAGTTTTTCAGCTATTTACGTGAGTAAAAAGACTCTGAGTGCCGCCATCCTGCTGCCTTGTACTTTGGGATCATTTCCTTATGGAGGGCACCGTAGCAATTACTGATACTTAAATACTAGTGCCGGATGATTTTGTCTATATATATATCTATCTATATATATATATATATATCTATCTATCTATCTATATATGCGCAGCTATAAGGGAAAATCACTCGGTTATAGTGTTCATCCCTGTTATATAGCGCTCTGGTGTGTGCTGGCATACTCTCTCTCTGTCTCCCCAAAGGGCTTTGTGGGGTCCTGTCCTCTGTCAGAGCATTCCCTGTGTGTGTGCGGTGTGTCGGTACGGCTGTGTCGACATGTTTGAGGAGGAGGCTTATGTGGAGGCGGAGCAGATGCCGATAAATGTGATGTCACCCCCTGCTGGGTCGACACCTGAGTGGATGGTTATGTGGAAGGAATTACGCGAGTGTCGACTCCTTACATAAAAGGTTTGACGACATACCAAATATGGGACAGCCGGCTTCTCAGCCTGTGCCTGCCCAGGCGTCTCAAAAGCCATCAGGGGCTCTAAAACGCCCGCTACCTCTGATGGCAGACACAGATGTCGACACGGATACTGACTCCAGTGTCGACGACGATGAGACTAATGTAACTTCCAATAGGGCCACACGTTGCATGATTGAGGCAATGAAAAATGTGTTGCACATTTCTGATGTTACCCCAGGAACCACAAAAAAGGGTATTATGTTTGGAGAGAAAAAACTACCAGTAGTTTTTCCTCCATCTGAGGAATTAAATGAAGGGTGTGAAGAAGCGTGGGCTTCCCCCGATAAGAAACTGGTAATTTCTAAAAGGTTACTAATGACGTACCCTTTCCCGCCAGAGGATAGGTCACGTTGGGAAACATCCCCTAGGGTGGATAAAGCGCTCACACGCTTGTCAAAAAAGGTGGCACTACCGTCTCCGGATACGGCCGCCCTAAAGGAGCCTGCTGATAGGAAGCAGGAGGCTATCCTGAAGTCTGTATATACACACACAGGTATTATACTGAGACCAGCTATTGCTTCAGCATGGATGTGCAGTGCTGCAGCTGCGTGGTCAGATTCCCTGTCGGAAAATATTGATACCCTAGACAGGGACACTATATTGCTAACCGTGGAGCATATTAAAGACGCAGTCTTATACATGAGAGATGCACAGAGGGATATTTGCCGGCTGGCATCTAAAATAAGTGCAATGTCCATTTCTGCCAGGAGAGGGTTATGGACTCGGCAGTGGACAGGTGATGCAGATTCTAAACGGCACATGGAAATTTAGCCTTATAAGGGTGAGGAGTTGTTCGGGGATGGTCTCTCGGACCTCGTTTCCACAGCAACAGCTGGGAAGTCAGCATTTTTACCCCATGTTCCCTCACAGCCAAAGAAAGCACCGTATTATCAGGTACAGTCCTTTCGGCCCCATAAGGGCAAGCGGGTTAAAGGCGCGTCCTTTCTGCCCAGAGTCAGAGGTAGACGGAAAAAGCTGCAGCATACAGCCAGTTCCCAGGAGCAAAAGTCCTCCCCCGCTTCCTGCAAGTCCACCGCATGACGCTGGGGCTCCACAGGCGGAGCCAGGTACGGTGGGGGCCCGTCTCAAAAACTTCAGCAATCGGGTGGATCCCTGGATCCTTCAAGTAGTATCTCAGGGGTACAAGCTGGAATTCGAGACGTCCTCCCCCCCCCCCCCCCCCCCCCCGCCGTTTCCTCAAATCTGCCTTGCCAACAACTCCCTCAGGCAGGGAGGCAGTGTTAGAGGCAATTCACAAGCTGTATTCTCAGCAGGTGATAGTCAAGGTGCCCCTCCTTCAACAAGGACGGGGTTACTATTCCACAATGTTTGTGGTACCGAAACCGGACGGTTCGGTGAGACCCATTTTAAATTTGAAATCCTTGAACGTATATATATAAAAAAATTCAAGTTCAAGATGGAATCGCTCAGGGCGGTTATTGCAAGCCTGGACGAGGGGGATTACATGGTATCACTGGACATCAAGGATGCTTACCTGCATGTCCCCATTTACCATCCTCACCAGGAGTACCTCAGATTTGTGGTACAGGATTATCATTACCAATTCCAGACGTTGCCGTTTGGTCTGTCCACGGCACCGAGGGTATTTACCAAGGTAATGGCCGAAATGATACTCCTTCGAAAAAAGGGAGTTTTAATTATCCCGTACTTAGACGATCTCCTGATAAAGGCGAGGTCCAGGGGGCAGTTGTTGGTCGGGGTAGCACTATCTCGGGAGGTGCTACAACAGCACGGTTGGATTCTAAATATTCCAAAGTCACAGCTGGTCCCTACGACACGTCTACTGTTCCTGGGGATGGTTCTGGACACAGAACAGAAAAAAGTGTTTCTCCCGGAGGAGAAGGCCAAGGAGCTGTCATCTCTAGTCAGAGGCCTCCTAAAACCAAAACAGGTGTCGGTGCATCACTGCACGCGAGTCCTGGGGAAAATGGTAGCTTCCTACGAAGCAATTCCATTCGGCAGGTTCCATGCAAGGACTTTTCAGTGGGACCTGTTGGACAAGTGGTCCGGATCGCATCTTCAAATGCATCGGCTGATAACCCTGTCTCCAAGACCAGGGTGTCTCTGCTGTGGTGGCTGCAAAGTGCTCATCTTCAAGAGAGCCGCAGATTCGGCATACAGGACTGGGTCCTGGTGACCACGGATGCCAGCCTTCGAGGCTGGGGGGCAGTCACACAGGGAAGAAACTTCCAAGGACTATGGTCAAGTCAGGAGACTTCCCTACACATAAATATTCTGGAACTGAGGGCCATTTTCAATGCCCTAAGTCAGGCAAAACCCCTGCTTCAAAACCAGCCGGTACTGATCCAGTCAGACAACATCACGGCAGTCGCCCATGTAAACCGACAGGGCGGCAGAAGAAGCAGGACGGCGATGGCAGAAGCCACAAGGATTCTCCGATGGGCGGAAAATCACGTGTTAGCACTGTCAGCAGTGTTCATTCCGGGAGTGGACAACTGGGAAGCAGACTTCCTCAGCAAGCACGATCTCCACCCGGGAGAGTGGGGACTTCATCCAGAAGTCTTCCAACTGATTGTAAACCGTTGGGAAAGGCCACAGGTGGACATGATGGCGTCCCGCCTAAACAAAAAGCTAGAAAGATATTGCGCCAGGTCAAGAGACCCTCAGGCGATAGCTGTGGACGCTCTAGTGACACCGTGGGTGTACCGGTCGGTTTGTGTTCCCTCCTCTTCCTCTCATACCCAAGGTACTGAGGATAATAAGGAGAAGAGGAGTAAGAACTATACTCATTGTTCCGGATTGGCCAAGAAGAGCTTGGTACCCGGAACTTCAAGAAATGATCTCAGAGGACCCATGGCCTCTGCCGCTCAGACAGGACCTGCTGCAGCAGGGGCCCTGTCTGTTCCAAGACTTACTGCGGCTGCGTTTGACGGCATGGCGGTTGAACACCGGATCCTAAAGGAAAAGGGCATTCCGGAGGAAGTCATTCCTACGCTGATTAAAGCTAGGAAAGAGGTGACCGCAAACCATTATCACCGCATTTGGCGAAAATATGTTGCGTGGTGTGAGGCCAGGAATGCCCCAACGGAGGAATTTCAGCTGGGCCGTTTTCTGCACTTCCTACAGTCAGGGGTGACTATGGGCCTAAAATTGGGTTCCATTAAGGTCCAGATTTCGGCTCTGTCGATTTTCTTCCAGAGAGAACTGGCTTCACTACCTGAAGTTCAGACTTTTGTTAAGGGAGTGCTGCATATTCAGCCCCCTTTTGTGCCTCCAGTGGCACCTTGGGATCTCAACGTGGTGTTGGATTTCTTAAAGTCACATTGGTTTGAGCCACTTAAAACCGTGGAATTAAAATATCTCACGTGGAAAGTGGGCATGCTGTTGGCCTTGGCTTCGGCCAGGCGTGTGTCAGAATTGGCGGCTTTGTCATGTAAAAGCCCTTATCTAATTTTCCATATGGATAGGGCAGAATTGAGGACTCGTCCCCAGTTTCTCCCTAAGGTGGTATCAGCCTTTTCATTTGAACCAACCTATCGTGGTGCCTGCGGCTATTAAAGACTTGGAGGCTTCCAGGTTGTTGGACGTAGTCAGGGCCCTGAAGATTTATGTTTCCAGGACGGCTAGTGTCAGGAAAACTGACTCGCTATTTATCCTGTATGCACCCAACAAACTGGGTGCTCCTGCTTCAAAGCAGACTATTGCTCGCTGGATCTGTAGTACGATTCAGCTTGCACATTCTGCGGCTGGACTGCCGCATCCTAAATCAGTGAAAGCCCATTCCACAAGGAAGGTGGGCTCTTCTTGGGCGGCTGCCCGAGGGGTCTCTGCTTTACAACTTTGCCGAGCAGCTACTTGGTCGGGGTCAAACACATTTGCTAAATTCTACAAGTTTGACACCCTGGCTGAGGAGGACCTAGAGTTTGCCCATTCGGTGCTGCAGAGTCATCCGCACTCTCCCGCCCGTTTGGGAGCTTTGGTATAATCCCCATGGTCCTTACGGAGTCCCAGCATCCACTTAGGACGTCAGAGAAAATAAGATTTTACTCACCGGTAAATCTATTTCTCTAACGTCCTAGTGGATGCTGGGAACTCCGTAAGGACCATGGGGAATAGCGGGCTCCGAAGGAGGCTGGGCACTCTAGAAAGATTTAGGACTACCTGGTGTGCACTGGCTCCTCCCACTATGACCCTCCTCCAAGCCTCAGTTAGATTTAGTGCCCGGCCGAGGTTGGATGCACACTAGGGGCTCTCCTGAGCCCTTAGAAAGAAAGTATAGTTTTAGGTTTTTTATTTTCAGTGAGACCTGCTGGCAACAGGCTCACTGCAGCGAGGGACTAAGGGGAGAAGAAGCGAACTCGCCTGCTTGCAGCCGGATTGGGCTTCTTAGGCTACTGGACACCATTAGCTCCAGAGGGATCGACCGCAGGCCCAGTCCTTGGTGTTCGGTCCCAGAGCCGCGCCGCCGTCCCCCTTACAGAGCCAGAAGCAAGAAGAGGTCCGGAAAAACGGCGGCAGAAGACATCAGTCTTCACCAAGGTAGCGCACAGCACTGCAGCTGTGCGCCATTGCTTCTCATGCACACTTCACACTCCGGTCACTGAGGGTGCAGGGCGCTTGGGGGGGGGCGCCCTGAGCTGCAATAAAAACACCTTGGCTGGCAAAAATACCACAATATATAGCCCTAGAGGCTATATATGTGGTAAATACCCCTGCCAGAATCCTGAAAAAAGCGGGAGAATAGGCCGCGGAAAAGGGGCGGAGCTATCTCCCTCAGACACACTGGCGCCATTTCTCCTTCACAGATCCGCTGGAAGGAAGCTCCCTGGCTCTCCCCTGCAGTCTACACGTCAGAACAGGGTAAAAACAGAGAGGGGGGGCACTAAATTTGGGCGCAATACATATATAATATAAAAAGCAGCTATAGGGGACATAACTCAGTTAGTCCCTGCATTATATAGCGCTCTGGTGTGTGCTGGCATACTCTCACTCTGTCCCCCCAAAGGGCTTTTGTGGGTCCTGTCCTCATTCGGAGCATTCCTTGTGTGTGTGCGGTGTGTCGGTACGGCTATGTCGACATGTTTGATGAGGATAATGATGTGGAGGCGGAGCAGATGCCTTTAGAAGGGATGTCACCCCCTGCGGGGCAGACACCTGAGTGGATGGGCTTATGGAAAGTAATGAGTGCACGTATAGACTCCCTATATAAGAAAATCGACGACATGCCAAATGTGGGACAGCCGTCTTCTCAGCTCGTGCCTGCCCAGGCGTCGCATGGGTCGTCAGGGGCTCTAAAACGCCCGCTACCTCAAGCAGACCCAGATGTCGACACTGATACTGACGCCAGTGTCGACGACGATGAGTCAAACCTGATGCCCACTAAGGCCATTCACTGTATGATTGAGGCAATGAAAGAGGTGTTAAACATTTCTGATATAACTACTGGTACCACTAAAAAGGGTATTATGTTTGGAGAGAAAAAAACTACCCGTAGTTTTTCCCCCATCAGATGAATTAAATGAAGTGTGTGAAGAAGCGTTGGCTTTCCCTGATAAAAAATTGGTAATTCCTAAGAAGGTACTAATGGCGTTCCCTTTCCCGCCAGAGGATAGGTCACGTTGGGAAACACCCCCTAGAGTGGATAAAGCGCTCACACGTTTGTCTAAAAAGGTGGCACTACCGTCTCAGGATACGGCCGCCCTCAAGGAACCTGCTGATAGAAAGCAGGAGGCGATACTGAAGTCTGTATATACACACACAGGCATTATACTTAGGCCAGCTATTGCGTCAGCTTGGATGTGCAGTGCTGCCGCTGCGTGGTCAGATTCCCTGTCAGAAAATATTGACACATTAGACAGAGACACGATCCTGTTAACCATAGACCATATAAAAGACTCAGTCTTATATATGAGAGATGCACAGAGGGAAATCTGCCGACTGGCATCTAAAGTAAGTGCATTGTCCATTTCTGCTAGGAGAGGCTTATGGACTCGCCAGTGGACAGGAGATGCAGATTCTAAAAAGCACATGGAAGTGTTGCCTTATAAGGGTGAGGAATTATTTGGGGATGGTCTCTCGGACCTAGTTTCCACAGCAACGTCTGGGAAGTCAGCATTTTTACCCCATGTCCCCTCACAGCCTAAGAAGGCGCCGTTTTATCAGGTTCAGTCCTTTCGGACCCAGAAAAACAGGCGTGGAAAAGGCGGGTCTTTTCTGTCCAGAGGCAGAGGTAGGGGAAAAAGGCTGCAACAAACAGCAGGTTCCCAGGAGCAAAAGTCCTCCCCCGCTTCTTCTTCCAAGTCCGCCGCATGACGGTGGGGCTCCACAGGCGGAGCCAGGTACGGTGGGGGGTCGCCTCAAAAATTTCAGCGATCAGTGGGCTCGCTCACAGGTGGATCCCTGGATCCTGCAAATAGTATCTCAGGGGTACAAGCTGGAATTCGAGGCGTCCCCACCCCACCGATTCCTAAAATCTGCCTTGCCAATTGCTCCCTCAGACAGGGAGGCGGTGCTAACGGCAATTCACAAGCTGTATTCTCAGCAGGTGATAATCAAGGTACCCCTACTTCAACAAGGCCGGGGTTATTATTCCACACTATTTGTGGTACCGAAACCGGACGGTTCGGTGAGACCCATTCTAAATTTGAAATCCTTGAACACATACATAAAGAAATTCAAGTTCAAGATGGAATCGCTCAGGGCGGTTATTACAAGCCTGGACGAGGAGGATTACATGGTATCCCTGGATATCAAGGATGCTTACTTGCATGTCCCCATTTACCATCCTCACCAGGAGTACCTCAGATTTGTGGTACAGGATTGCCATTACCAATTCCAGACGCTGCCGTTTGGACTGTCCACGGCACCGAGGGTATTTACCAAGGTTATGGCGGAAATGATGATACTCCTTCGAAGAAAGGGAGTTTTAATTATCCCGTACTTGGACGATCTCCTAATAAAAGCGAGGTCCAAGGAACAGTTGTTGGTGGGAGTAGCACTATCTCAGGAGGTGCTGCACCAGCACGGCTGGATTCTGAATATCCCAAAGTCACAGCTGGTTCCGACGACACGACTACTGTTCCTGGGTATGATTCTGGATACAGTCCAGAAAAAAGTGTTTCTCCCGGAGGAGAAAGCCAGGGAGTTGTCATCTCTAGTCAGAGACCTCCTGAAACCAAAACAGGTATCAGTGCATCGCTGCACGCGGGTCCTGGGAAAGATGGTGGCTTCTTACGAAGCAATTCCCTTCGGCAGGTTCCATGCCAGAATCTTTCAGTGGGACCTGTTGGACCAGTGGTCCGGATCGCATCTTCAGATGCATCGTTTGATAACCCTGTCTCCAAGAACCAGGGTGTCGCTACTGTGGTGGCTGCAGAGTGCCCATCTTCTAGAGGGCCGCAGGTTCGGCATACAGGACTGGGTCCTGGTGACCACGGATGCCAGCCTTCGAGGCTGGGGGGCAGTCACACAGGGAAGAAACTTCCAAGGACTATGGTCGAGTCAGGAGACTTCCCTTCACATAAATATTCTGGAACTAAGGGCCATCTACAATGCCCTAAGTCAAGCAAAATCCCTGCTCCTACACCAGCCGGTGCTGATCCAGTCAGACAACATCACGGCAGTCGCCCATGTAAATCGACAGGGCGGCACAAGAAGCAGGATGGCGATGGCGGAAGCCACAAGAATTCTCCGATGGGCGGAGAATCATGTACTAGCACTGTCAGCAGTGTTCATTCCGGGAGTGGACAACTGGGAAGCAGACTTCCTCAGCAGACACGACCTCCACCCGGGAGAGTGGGGACTTCATCCAGCAGTCTTCCAGATGCTGGTAAACCGTTGGGAAAAACCACAGGTGGACATGATGGCGTCCCGCCTCAACAAAAAGTTAAAAAGATATTGCGCCAGGTCAAGGGACCCTCAGGCGATAGCTGTGGACGCTCTAGTGACACCGTGGGTGTACCAGTCGGTTTATGTGTTCCCTCCTCTGCCTCTCATACCAAAGGTATTGAGAATAATAAGAAAGCGAGGAGTAAACACCATTCTCGTGGTTCCGGATTGGCCAAGACGAACGTGGTACCCGGAACTTCAAGAGATGCTCTCAGAGGACCCGTGGCCTCTACCGCTCAGACAGGACCTGCTACAACAGGGGCCCTGTCTGTTCCAAGACTTACCGCGGCTGCGTTTGACGGCATGGCGGTTGAACACCGGATCCTAAAGGAAAAGGGTATTCCGGAAGAAGTCATTCCTACGCTTATTAAGGCCAGGAAAGATGTTACGGCAAAGCATTATCACCGCATATGGCGGAAATATGTTGCATGGTGCGAGGCCAAAAAGGCCCCGACAGAGGAATTTCAACTAGGTCGATTTCTGCATTTCCTGCAAGCAGGAGTGAATATGGGCCTAAAACTAGGCTCCATTAAAGTACAGATCTCGGCTCTGTCGATTTTCTTTCAAAAAGAACTAGCTTCAGTACCTGAAGTTCAGACATTTGTGAAAGGAGTGCTGCATATTCAGCCCCCATTTGTGCCTCCTGTGGCACCTTGGGATCTCAACGTTATGTTGAGTTTCTTAAAATCACATTGGTTTGAGACACTAAAAACCGTGGATCTGAAATATCTCACGTGGAAAGTGGTCATGTTATTGGCCTTGGCTTCAGCCAGGCGAGTGTCAGAATTGGCGGCTTTATCATGTAAAAGCCCTTATCTGATTTTCCATATGGATAGGGCAGAATTGAGGACTCGTCCCCAGTTTCTCCCTAAGATGGTGTCAGCGTTTCACCTGAACCAGCCTATTGTGGTGCCTGCGGCTACTAAGGATTTGGAGGACTCCAAGTTGCTAGACGTTGTCAGGGCCCTGAAAATATATGTTTCCAGGACGGCTGGAGTCAGAAAATCTGACTCGCTGTTTATCCTGTATGCACCCAACAAGCTGGGTGCCCCTGCTTCTAAGCAGTCTATTGCTCGCTGGATTTGTAGTACAATTCAGCTTGCACATTCTGTGGCAGGCATGCCACAGCCAAAATCTGTAAATGCCCATTCCACAAGGAAGGTGGGCTCATCTTGGGCGGCTGCCCGAGGGGTCTCGGCTTTACAATTTTGCCGAGCAGCTACTTGGTCAGGGGCAGACACATTTGCAAAATTCTACAAATTTGATACCCTGGCTGAGGAGGACCTGGAGTTCTCTCATTCGGTGCTACAGAGTCATCCGCACTCTCCCGCCCGTTTGGGAGCTTTGGTATAATCCCCATGGTCCTTACGGAGTTCCCAGCATCCACTAGGACGTTAGAGAAAATAAGAATTTACTCACCGGTAATTCTATTTCTCGTAGTCCGTAGTGGATGCTGGGCGCCCATCCCAAGTGCGGATTGTCTGCAATACTTGTAAATAGTTATTGTTAACAAAAGGGTTATTGTTGAGCCATCTGTTGAGAGGCTCAGTTGTTTTCATACTGTCAAACTGGATATAGTATCACGAGTTGTACGGTGTGATTGGTGTGGCTGGTAAGAGTCTTACCCGGGATTCTAAATCCTTCCTTACTATGTCTGCTCGTCCGGGCACGGTGTCCTAACTGAGGCTTGGAGGAGGGTCATAGTGGGAGGAGCCAGTGCACACCAGGTAGTCCTAAATCTTTCTAGAGTGCCCAGCCTCCTTCGGAGCCCGCTATTCCCCATGGTCCTTACGGAGTTCCCAGCATCCACTACGGACTACGAGAAATAGAATTACCGGTGAGTAAATTCTTATTTTCTCGTAGTCCGTAGTGGATGCTGGGCGCCCATCCCAAGTGCGGATTGTCTGCAATACTTGTATATAGTTATTGTTTAACTAAAGGGTTATTGTTGAGCCATCTGTTGAGAGGCTCAGTTATATTTCATACTGTTAACTGGGTATAGTATCACGAGTTATACGGTGTGATTGGTGTGGCTGGTATGAGTCTTACCTGGGATTCAAAATCCTTCCTTATTGTGTCAGCTCTTCCGGGCACAGTATCCTAACTGAGGTCTGGAGGAGGGTCATAGTGGGAGGAGCCAGTGCACACCAGGTAGTCCTAAAGCTTTCTTTAGTTGTGCCCAGTCTCCTGCGGAGCCGCTATTCCCCATGGTCCTTACGGAGTCCCAGCATCCACTACGGACTACGAGAAATAGATTTACCGGTGAGTAAAATCTTATTATAGTGTTCGTGGACGGCGGCACTCAAGACTGTATTAATAAGAAGAAATCACCGACACACAACCATGTCTTATCAACGTTTCAGTGCTGCTGCACTTTTAGCAAGATGTGTCACACACAATAACCAACAGACAATAAACTTACCCCCTAAATAGACCCAGTGGCGTCTCTGACGCCGCCTCACCGCTGAAACACCGGGACGCTGGAGTCAGAGGGTCACGTGCTCGCATTGCATAGCAACAACAAACAAAGTACGGTATGCTCCAAATACAACCCCATAACAAAAATAAACATAAGTGTCTTATGCATGATAAATAACCATTATCCAGAAGCAGCATAACACATTAGTAGTTACATATAGTAAGAACACTTTCATTAATACAAGGTATCTACCTAAAACGTCACTGTACCTAAATCACGGTTCATCAGCGTCCACTGAAATAACATATAGATCCAATGTCATAGCAACATTCCACTGTATAAAGACGTGTCTACCATACTTCATGCAATAATGAGGTAATGTTAATGTAGCTCAAGCGATTCGTTTAATCACCTAGGGGACCAGGTGCCCAATCTTTTATTACCAAAACTGCAAAGAAATTTTGGCCACCAATACGTACTGACCCAGGACTAAATTTAATAGATTCCAACTTAATGCCATGTTTTCGTAGAGGTAAAAGTTTGAGAAATTCGCTCGTGTGAACGGATATAACTAATATGGGTAAAAACAAGCCCGTGACTTTCCTAGGATGGACCGCGATTTACCCAATTAGACAGCGTGAACCTAATGCTCTATCTTGGTAAGGAACTCATTCCGTCAGCTTAATAGGCATAATGCTTTAAGAGTTAATAGATATATTAAATCACAGTAGTCAATACGGACGTATCAAAAGGGGACAAAATGTGCCACAGTAACAATATTATAAAAAGTCAACATCTCTACAGAAAATGTTCCTCACCCAAGTTTGCCTGAGGCCTGGGATTACATTGTATAGAGGTGGATGACCTATACATAAACAACATATTACAAAAAGAACACACAAAGACATAAAAATACACACAATAACAAAAAAGAAATGTATGGAAATGATATACAAAAGAAGAAGAGGGGCCAGTACTAATGTAAACAGCCGCTCACTATCAGTCCTTAGCGCTTAGACATGAGAAAAGCCCCTGCTAACCACAGGCCATGGACTAAAAATGGTTTATACCAATCATTTCTAGTGTCCTCACAAATGAGGACTGAATACCTGGTATAGGAGCGTATTATATACACTTACATCTATATCGGATAACGAGATCGAGGATCTATAAAAATATATTGAGGGGATTGGCCTCATTTAGACCCCTCGGGTGTACATTTCTGTTTTCTCAGTGAAATGTGTGTCACTCACTGCTCTTTGGGCCTAATTCAGACCTGATCGGTTCTGTGCGTTTTCGCACAGCAGCCGATCGGGTCTGAACTGCGCATGCCAGACAGCCAACGGCCGTCTCAGCCCTGCGATCGTCTCTGCCTGTTGGACAGGCAGAGGTGTTCGTTGGGCGGGCCGGCGGCATTTGGCCGCCGTTATAAGGACGCGGTCCAGGCAACGCAAGCGTGCTTGGACCGTGCGGGGGGGCGGGCCGCTGCGACCCTTTACAGCGACAAGTAGCTCCCTGCCAGCGTGCAGGAGCTGCGCTGGCTGGGAGCTACTCTTCAAGTACAAAAGCATCACCGCCATGCAATGCTTTTGTACTTGTGCAGGGGAAGCCGGCCTGACATGCGGGGCGGACTAGCCCTGTGCTGGGCGTCCCCCCGCATGTCAGGGAAGCTGATCGTAGCTGTGCTAAATTAAGCACATCTACGATGAAGTCTGAATTAAGCCCTTTGTTTCTTCTCTTTCACAGGGCCCTGTCTGGTTATTGTTTTGTGGAAGTTCACGACCAAGCTGCCGCATCTAGGTGTCTGATAAACATGAATGGAAAACTGATCCCCAACTCTAATCCTGTGAGTACGAATAACATAACTCGTGCCCACTCTCCTCCCCCACCCCACCATATCGTTCAGCCAGGATCCTTCTTCCCAGTGTTCACGTGCACCAAACTTCTGGTTCCACCATTAAAAGTTGCAGAAGAGCATGTTCACTTTTACACAGTTTTACTCGATTCAATATTATCGATGACTATAATTATGCTATAATATGCTATACAGTGAATTTGTGATTAAAGTTTCTTTATTAAATATATTTGTTTTATTTTTGCAGCCTAAGAGATTTAAGCTGAAGCACGCACTTTACACAAAGCCAACGGACCCGAGGTGAATTGTTTTTTTATCCAATTTTGTTTTGTATGAATGGTCCCGCGATGTGACGCCTATAACAGACTTGATGACGAAAATAATAGTACTGTGAGCTTTCAATGGGGTTTTCCAACTTTACATTAAGTTTTTTTTTAAACAGTAGCGTACCGCCCGCTTTGAGCGATGACCCTTGCAGCACCCACTCAGCGGAAGCGGAGGCTGTAGCGCAGCTGTAAGTTGGTGTGAAATACCAATTTATCCCTTTCATTTTACATGGAGTCATGCCTCTTACATTGAGTTCCTAGTCTTGTGGGTTTAAAAGGCCATAGCATGTCCTGTGTTTAAAGGCGGCGTTATTATTTCTAAATCCAAATAACCTTTAAATAAAAGCAATCTAACAGTCTATTTTGATCTACAATGTACGTAGTTACTGCAGGGGGGAGTATGTGCTGTCAGCTCTATAATCAGTGCTAGGTATCCTGTTATATATGCTGCAATGCACACACTTCTAGGGCCGTCTATATCCTACCATATCATGGCAAGTGGAATCAATAGGACATTTGTTTTAATTTTGCTTTTTTTTGCGCTTCCAGTCCTCCAGTGACCAACCAAGCCACAGACTACGTGCAGGCGTTTAATTACTATTCTCAGCAATTCCAACAGATGTTCTCCAACTGGAAGTACGACGATAAATATAACAGCTACAGCTTCCAGCAGTACGGCTACACTGCAAACGACTGGCAGGTACTGCGGACGGGGGGAGTGCGGGCTATGTGTGATCACACAGCGTACAGGGAGCTGTGCTTTTGATAAGCCGTCTGTGAGAGGGATAGAGGTCTCTATCGGGGCAGGTCTGCTGTCTGTACCTATTGAGCTACACTTATGTTGCTCTTGAATATGTTGTCTACCTGGTGCCCACATTATGCTCCTAAGGTGTAATCTCCCTCAGCCACATACTTGTCCTAAGTATCTGGGACCTCACCAACAGAGGGAAGGCAGACCATGCATCTGCTGTCAGGGCAGTGATTGGGTGCCCACTTTGTCTGTGCCAGGGGTCAGCTTCACATCATTACCGTCCTGCAGACCTGTGAATGCTGTATTCTATCACCTTTTGTAAGGAGTGGTTTGGGTGCTGCCACCGAACACTGGTGGGGAACCTGTTCTATAGAATCATGATAAGGGGGGTCCAGTGCATTCGGAGTACCAAAACCTTTATGGGAATAATGGACAGAACAGAGGGACTTGATTATACAACTTTGGTTACATTGTTATCCCAGGAGAGGAGTAACACGTGCGTGTTGGGGATATCTCACGATGGAGACGGGTGGGCTACTGAAACTACTTAACTGGGGTTTGGCGCTTCCCCTTCATGTGGCGAGTTCAGTGATGTTTGTAGGGGGTCCACAAATGCCCCCCATTACCCCAGATCAGGCATTTTATGTCCTTCAGACAAGCAGTGTTGTCAGTGCCCCTCCCACACGTACATCCCATTAAGTCGCAAAGAAGCGCTGTTGACAACACCATTGGGTGTTTGATACAGGAGTGAAGCAGAAGAGGAGGGAAGGACTGTTACATTGCAGGACCGTCTGACTCCGGTGGTCGTGTAGGAATGCTGGCTGGACCAGATATTTAGTATTACAGGTTGGGTCTCCCATATCTGAAAGTCCAATATCCAAAATATTGTGAAATCCAAAAATTGTTGAGCATAATGCGGTGACACCGACACATTGGCTTTCTGATGGTGCAATGTATACAAACTTTGTTTTAATGCACAAAATTATTGCAAAAATTGTATAATATCACCTTCAGTGTGTGTATATATAACACACAAATGCATTTTGTGTTTAGACTTTCCTTAGATATCTCATTATGGTATGCAAATATTCCAAAACACGGAAAAATCCCAAGACTTCTGGTCCCAAGCATTTTGTATATGGGGACTCCTCCTGTATAGTGTGATTGCTGGACTCCCAGCTGTATCTTTAATACAATTTAATAATATATAAAACAACCTTGTTTGCTGATTGGTTGCTGAGATAATGTCAGGAAATAATCTTCAGTGTAGTGCATGGGTATTAAATATGTGACCTTCCAGCTGCTGTGGAACTACACATCCCAGCATGCCCTGCCACTGTTTTGCTATAACACATGCTGAGCAGGGACACAGCAGTTGGAGGGTCAAATCTAGAATACCCATGTTTTAGGGTTTACCATGTCCTGTGAACATTTGCCCACTGGGTGGTGCTGTTCTCCAGTTTATTGACACCTGTGAAAGCTACTGTTCAGGTAACTAGAAAGGGGCGAAGTTGAATCTGCCATATCCAGTTTTTTTTTTTCCGGAATCTAAAATCTTTTGAGCGAGACTGAGATAGTGACAACCTTTGCTTTCTGAGAGTTCAGTGTTCATGCATAAAATTATTTAGAATATTGCATAAAATTGCCTTCAGGCTATGTGTATTGTGTGTATATGAAACTTAAATGAATTTTGTGTTTAGACTTTGGTCCAATCCCCAGGATATCTCATTATGATATATAAATATTCCATAACACAGAAAAATGCGAAATCTTAAAATACTAATGGTCCCAAGCATTTCGGATACGGGAGACACAACCAATCACTTTTTTTAAATACTATTTTTCTTTTCTCATATGTCCTAGAGGATGCTGGGGTCACATCAAGAACTATGGGGTATAGACGAGATCTGCAGGAGACATGGGCACACTATAAGACTTTGAATGGGTGTGAACTGGCTCCTCCCTCTATGCCCCTCCTCCAGACTCCAGTTAGATTCTGTGCCCAGCAAGACTGGATGCACACTGAGGAGCTCTCCTGAGTTTCTCAAAAAAAGACTTTATTTAGGTTTTTTATTTTCAGGGAGACCTGCTGGCAACAGGCTCCCTGCAGCGTGGGAGTGAGGGGGGAGAAGCAGAGCTACTTCTTCTGAGTTCAAGGGCTCTGCTTCTTAGGCTACTGGACACCATTAGCTCCAGAGGGTTCGATCACTACGGTACGCCTAGCTGCTTGTTCCCGGAGCCGCGCCGTCACCCCCCTCACAAAGCCTGAAGATAGAAGCCGGGTGAGTATGAGAAGATCAGAAGACTTCAGTGACGGCAGAAGACGGCTTGCTGCGTGCCATGCTCCCACACAGTTCACGGCACTACAGGGTGCAGGGCACAGGGGGGGCGCCCTGGGCAGCATGGGGGGCCGCAAATACACTGGCAAGCAATATAACAATAGGCACTTGTTAGGGACCCCCGCCAGTATAAAGATTTTTGAGTGGGACCTTAGCACGCCATGTCGGGGGCGGGGCTTAGCCGCATAGCTCTCACCAGCGCCATTTTTTCTCTTCACAGAAGGCTGCAGAGACGCTGGCCCTGATCCTCCACACTACTGTGCAAGTAACAGTGTGCAAAACGGGGGGGGGGGGGGGGGGGGGGCACTCATAATTGGTGAATTATATATATTGATAAAAGCGCTAGCAGGTCTGGGCAGTATTATTGCTGACTTCAGAACCGGGATAGGCGCTGAGTGTGAGCTGACAGAACTCTCTCTGTCTCTCTCTAACAGGCTCTGCTGTGGGTCTGTCCCCTATAGCCCAGTGTATTTGTGGCTGTCGGTACGTGTGTGTGTCGACATGTCTGAGGCTGAATGCTCTTCCCAGGAGGAGGCTGGCGTGGGGACTGACAGTTCTGTGAGAGTGACAGTGTCGGCACCGCTGACGGATGATTGGGTCAATATGCTGAGTATTTTAAATACGAATGTGACTAAGTTGGCTAAGAGGTTTGATAAATCTGAGTCTAAGAACCAGTCACGGAGGAAATCCATGGAAGATGCTTTGTCACAGGTCCAGACCCCTTTGGGGTCGCAGAAACGTGCATTTGCCCAAATAGCAGATACGGATACCGACACGGACTCTGATTCCAGTGTCGACTATAGTGATGCCAGATTACATCCAAAACTGGCTAAGAGTATTCAGTACATGATTGTGGCGATAAAAGACGTTTTACATATCACTGAGGACCCTGCTGTTCCTGATACAAGGGTCTGTATGTTTAAAGGCAAGAAACCTACGGTAACGTTTCCTCCCTCTCATGAACTGAATGCACTTTTTGAATAAGCTTGGGAAAATCCCGACAAAAAGGTACATGTTCCCAAAAGAATTCCAATGGCTTATCCGTTTCCCTCTGGGGACAGGGACAGCTGGGAGTCAATCCCCACGGTAGATAAAGCTTTGTCGCGTTTATTCAAAAAGTTAGCGCTTCCGTCCCCTGACACGGCAGCCCTGAAGGATCCTGCGGATCGTAAGCAGGAAAATACCCTGAAGTCCATTTATGTCACTACAGGGTCGCTACTCAAACCTGCCGTTGCTGCGGCATGGGTGAGTAGCGCTATTGAAAAGTGGGTGGATAACTTGTCATCGGAGGTAGATTCCCTAGACAGGGATAGTGTGCTTTTGACCTTGGGTCATATCAAGGACGCTGCAGCGTATTTAAAAGAAGCAGTAAGGGATATTGGCCTTTTGGGATCAAGGGCTAATGCCATGGCAGTCTCTGCTAGGAGAGCATTGTGGTTACATCAATGGAATGCTGATGCTGATTCTAAGAAGGCGATGGAGTCTTTACCCTTTAACAGTAAGGTCTTGTTTGGTGACTGACTCACTGACCTGGTATCTACGGCTACTGCGGGTAAGTCGTCTTTTTTACCTTATGTTCCTGCACAGCAGAAGAAATTGCCTCACTATCAGATGCAGTCCTTTCGGCCCAACAAATTCAATAAAGGACGTGGGTCCTCCTTCCTTGCTGCGAGGAGGAAGAGGAAAAAGGTCGACATAAAAGATGCCTACTTACATGTCCCCATATATCCGCCACATCAGGCTTCCCTGAGATTTGCTGTGCAGGATTGTCATTACCAGTTTCAGACGTTGCCGTTTGGTCTGTCCACGGCTCCGAGGATTTTCACCAAAGTAATGGGGGAAATGATGGTTTTCCTGCACAATCAGGGAATCACAATTATCCCATACTTGGACGATCTCCTCATAAAGGCGAGGTCCAAGGAGCAATTGTTGAAGAATGTTGCCCTTTCACTGACGATTTTGCAACAACACGGTTGGCTCCTAAATCTGCCAAAATCACAGTTGGATCCAACGACACGGCTGTCGTTCCTGGGTATGATTCTGGATACAGAATTACTGAGTTTTTCTTCCAGTGAAAAAAGCTTTGGAAACACAGAACATGGTAAAACAGATTCTGAAACCGGCAAGGGTGTCAGTTCTTCACTGCACTCGGTTGCTGGGGAAGATGGTGGTGGCCTACGAGGCTATTCCGTATGGCAGGTTCCATGCCAGGGGGTTTCAGTGGAACCTGCTGGACCAGTGGTCCGGGTCTCACCTGGACATGCCCCGGAAAATAATTCTATCTCCCAGGACCAGAATTTCCCTTCTGTGGTGACTGCACAGTTCTCACCTTCTGGAGGGACGCAGGTTCGGGATTCAGGATTGGATCCTGGTGACCACGGATGCAAGCCTCCGAGGCTGGGGAGCAGTCACACAGGGAAGAAACTTTCAGGGAAAGTGGTCAAGTCAGGAAGCTTGTCTACACATAAACATTCTGGAATTAAGAGCCATCCACAACGGCATACTGCAAGCAGAACATCTTCGAGGTCTGCCGGTCTTGATTCAGTCAGACAACGTGACAGGAGTGGTGTACATAAACCGCCAAGACGGAACAAAGAGCAGAGCTGCGATGGCCGAAGCCACGAAGATTCTTCGCTGGGTGGAAAGACATGCCAGCGCTCTGGCAGCTGTCTTCATTCCGGGAGTGGACAACTGAGAAGCAGACTTCCTCAGCAGACACGATCTCCATCCAGGAGAGTGGGGTCTTCATCAAGGTCTTTTCAGAAGTGACAAGTCGTTGGGGAGTTCCTCAGTGGACATGATGGCGTCCCGCCTCAACAAGAAACTTCCGAGATATTGTTCCAGGTCAAGGGACCCCCAGGCGATAGCGGTGGACTCCCTAGTGACACCGTGGGTGTTTCAGTCGGTCTATGTGTTCCCTCCACTTCCACTCATTCCAAAGGTGATTAAAAATTATAAGAAGAACAAGGGTTCAGGCGATCCTCATTGTTCCAGATTGGCCAAAAAGGGCCTGGTTTCCAGATCTTCAGGAGTTGCTCATAGAAGATCCTTGGCCTCTTCCTCTTTGCGAGGACCTGTTACAACAGGGGCCGTGCGTGTATCAGGACTTACTGCGGCTGCGTTTGACGGCGTGGCGGTTGAACGCCAACTCCTAGCTCGAAAGCGTATTCCCAGTGAAATCATTCCTACACTTCTTCAGGCTAGAAAAGAAGTAACGGCAAAGCATTACCACCGTATTTGGAGAAAATGTGTCTTGGTGTGAATCCAAGAAGGCTCCTACAGAAGAATTTCACCTGGGGCATTTGCTCCATTTCCTACAAGGTGGATGCGGGCCTAAAGTTGAGCTCTATTAAAGTGCAGATTTCGGCTTGGTCGATCTTTTTTCAAAAAGAATTGGCCTCCCTTCCGGAAGTTCAGACATTTGTAAAAGGCGTGCTGCACATCCAACCTCCCTTTGTGCCCCCAGTGGCACCATGGGACCTTAATGTGGGGTTGCAATTAAATTGGTTTGAACCTTTGCGCAAGGTTGAGTTAAAATTCCTTACTTGGAAAGTGGTCATGTTGTTGGCGTCTGCAAGGCGAGTGTCGGAGTTGGCGGTTTTGTCTCACAAAAGCCCATATTTGATTTTCCATGCTGATAGAGCGGAGTTGAGAACTCGTCGGCAATTTCTGCCAAAAGTGGTTTCTTCATTTCATGTGAACCAGCCAATTCTGGTGCCAGTGGCTACTGACGCCTTGGCGGTGTCAAAGTCTCTCGATGTGGTCAGAGCTTTGAAGATCTATGTCGCCAGAACGGCGCAGATTAGGAAAACAGAGGCTCTGTTTGTCCTGTGGTCTCCCAACAAAATTGGGGCTCCTGCTTCTAAGCAGACTATTGCGCGCTGGATTTGCAATACGATTCAGCAAGCTCATTCTACGGCAGGATTGCCGTTACCGAAATCTGTGAAAGCCCATTCTACCAGAAAGGTGGGCTCATCCTGGGCGGCTGCCCGGGGAGTCTCGGCGTTACAACTTTGCCGAGCTGCTACTTGGTCGGGTTCAAACACCTTTGCGAAGTTTTACAAGTTTGATACCCTGGCTGAGGAGGACCTATTGTTTGGTCAATCGGTGCTGCAGAGTCATCCGCACTCTCCCGCCTGTTCTAGAGCTTTGGTATAGACTAGTGATGAGCGGGTTCGGTTCCTCGGGATCCGAACACCCCCGAACTTCACCCATTTTACACGGTTCCGAGGCAGACTCGAATCTTCCTGCCTTGCTCGGTTAACCCGAGCGCGCCCGAACGTCGTCATCCCGCTGTCGGATTCTCGCGAGATTCGTATTCTATATAAGGAGCCGCGCGTCGCCGCCATTTTCACTCGTGCTTTGGAGATGATAGCGAGAGGACGTGGCTGCGTTCTCTCAGTTTCTGTGCTCAGTGTGCTGCAAATCTGTGCTCAGTGTGCTGCAAATATCTGTGCTCAGTGTGCTGAAAAGATCTACGTTCTCTGCCTAAATAAACAAGTCATATCTGTGCTGCATTGTAGTATATAGTAGGGGGACAGTGCAGAATTTTGCTGTGACCACCAGTGTGTGTGTGTGTGTGTGTGTGTGTGTGTGTGTGTGTGTGTGTGTGTGTGTGTGTATATATATATATATATATATATATATATATATATATATATATATATATATATATATATATAATTAGCAGTACGGTACAGTAGTCCATTGCTCTACCTCTGTGTCGTCAAGTATACTATGCATCCATACCTGTGCTGCATTTTAGTTGTGCGCAGTATATAGTAGGAGGACAGTGCAGAATTTTGCTGACCACCAGTATATATATATATATATATAGCAGTACGGTACAGTAGTCCACGGCTCTACCTCTGTGTCGTCAAGTATACTACAAAAGTTCAGTAAAATGACCCAAAAATAAAAATTAAAAGCGTCTGATGAGAAGCGTAAACTTGCCAATATGCCATTTACGACATGGAGTGGCAAGGAACTGCTGAGGCCCTGGCCTATGTTCATGGCTAGTGGTTCAGATTCACATGAGGATGGAAGTACTCATCCTCTCGCTAGAAAACTGCAGTCCCACTCCTAGATGGGCCAGGTGTTTGTGTCGGCCACTTGGGTCGCTTAGCTGTCACACAGCTACCTCATTGCACCTCTTTTTTTTCTTTGCATCATGTGCTGTTTGGGGACTATTTTTTTAAATCTGCCATCCTGTCTGACACTGCAGTGCCACTCCTAGATGGGCCAGGTGTTTGTGTCGGCCACTTGGGTCGCTTAGCATAGCCATCCAGCGACCTCTGTGCAAATTTTAGGACTAAAAATAATATTGTGAGGTGTTCAGAATAGACTGGAAATGAGTGGAATTTATGGTTATTGAGGTTAATACTATGGGATCAAAATGACCCCCAAATTCTATGATTTAAGCTGTTTTGAGGGGTTTCTGTAAAAAAACATCTGAATCCAAAACACACCCGAATCCGACAAAATTTTCAGGGAGGTTTTGCCAAAACGCGTCCGAATCCAAAACACGGCCGCGGAACCGAATCCAAAACCAAAACACAAAACCCGAAAAATTTCCGGTGCACATCACTAGTATAAACCCCATGGTTCTTGAAGCATCCCCAGCATCCTCTAGGACGTATGAGAAAATAAGAATTTACTTACCGATAATTCTATTTCTCGGAGTCCGTAGTGGATGCTGGGGTTCCTGAAAGGACCATGGGGAATAGCGGCTCCGCAGGAGACAGGGCACAAAAAGTAAAGCTTTAGGATCAGGTGGTGTGCACTGGCTCCTCCCCCTATGACCCTCCTCCAAGCCAGTTAGGTACTGTGCCCGGACGAGCGTACACAATAAGGGAGGAATTTTGAATCCCGGGTAAGACTCATACCAGCCACACCAATCACACCGTACAACTTGTGATCTAAACCCAGTTAACAGTATGATAACAGCGGAGCCTCTGAAAAGATGGCTCACAACAATAATAACCCGATTTTTGTAACTATGTACAAGTATTGCAGATAATCCGCACTTGGGATGGGCGCCCAGCATCCACTACGGACTCCGAGAAATAGAATTATCGGTAAGTAAATTCTTATTTTCTCTATCGTCCTAGTGGATGCTGGGGTTCCTGAAAGGACCATGGGGATTATACCAAAGCTCCCAAACGGGCGGGAGAGTGCGGATGACTCTGCAGCACCGAATGAGAGAACTCCAGGTCCTCTTTTGCCAGGGTATCAAATTTGTAGAATTTTACAAACGTGTTCTCCCCTGACCACGTAGCTGCTCGGCAGAGTTGTAATGCCGAGACCTCTCGGGCAGCCGCCCAAGATGAGCCCACCTTCCTTGTGGAATGGGCCTTAACAGATTTAGACTGTGGCAGGCCTGCCTCAGAATGTGCAAGTTGAATTGTGTTACAAATCCAACGAGCCATCGACTGCTTAGAAGCAGGCGCACCCAACTTGTTGGGTGCATACAGTATAAACAGCGAGTCAGATTTTCTGACTCCAGCTGTCCTGGAACATATTTTCAGGACCCTGACAACTTCTAGCAACTTGGAGTCCTCCAAGTCCCTAGTAGGTGCAAGGCACCACAATAAGCTGGTTCAGGTGAAACACTGACACCACCTTAGGGAGAGAACTGGGGACGAGTCCGCAGCTCTGCCCTGTCCGAATGGACAAACAGATATGGGCTTTTTTGAGAAAAAACCACCAATTTGACACTCGCCTGGTCCAGGCCAGGGCCAAGAGCATGGTCACTTTTTATGTGAGATGCTTCAAATCCACATATTTGACTGGTTTTAAACCAATGTGATTTGAGGAATCCCAGAACTACGTTGAGATCCCACAGTGCCACTGGAGGCACAAAAAGGGGTTTGTATATGCAATACTCCCTTGACAAACTTCTTGACTTCAGGAACTGAAGCCAATTCTTTCTGGAAGAAAATTTACAGGGCCGAATTTGAACCTTAATGGACCCCAATTTGAGGCCCATAGACACTCCTGTTTGCAGGAAATGCAGGAAACGACCGAGTTGAAATTTCTTTGTGGGGCCTTCCTGGCCTCACACCACGCAACATATTTTCGCCACACGTGGTGATAATGTTGTGCGGTCACCTCCTTTCTGGCTTTGACCAGGGTAGGAATGACCTCTTCCGGAATGCCTTTTTCCCTTAGGATCCGGCTTTCCATCGCCATGCCGACAAACGCAGCTGCGGTAAGTCTTGGAACAGACATGGTACTTGCTGAAGCAAGTCCCTTCTTAGCGGCAGAGGCCATAAGACCTCTGTAAGCATCTCTTGAAGTTCCGGGTACCAAGTCCTTCTTGGCCAATCCGGAGCCATGAGTATAGTTCTTACTCCTCTACGTCTTATAATTCTCAGCACCTTAGGTATGAGAAGCAGAGGAGGGAACACATACACCGACTGGTACACCCACGGTGTTACCAGAACGTCCACATCTATTGCCTGAGGGTCTCTTGACCTGGCGCAATACCTGTCCCGTTTTTTGTTCAGACGGGACGCCATCATGTCCACCTTTGGTATTTCCCAACGGTTTACAATCATGTGGAAAAAACTTCTCAATGAAGTTTCCACTCTCCCGGGTGGAGGTCGTGCTGAGGAAGTCTGCTTCCCAGTTTCCATTCCCGGGATGAAACACTGCTGACAGTGTTATCACATGATTTTCCGCCCAGCGAAAAGTCCTTGCAGTTTCTGCGATTGCCCTCCTGCTTCTTGTGTCGCCCTGTCTGTTTACGTGGGCGACTGCCGTGATGTTTTTCCCACTGGATCAATACCGGCTGACCTTGAAGCAGAGGTCTTGCTAAGCTTAGAGCATTATAAATTTACCCTTAGCTCCAGTATATTTATGTGGAGAAAAGTCTCCATACTTGATCACACTCCCTGGAAATTTTTCCCTTGTGTGACTGCTCCCCAGCCTCTCGGGCTGGGCTCCGTGGTCACCAGCATCCAATCCTGAATGCCGAATCTGCGGCCCTCTAGAAGATGAGCACTCTATAACCACCACAGGAGAGACACCCTTGTCCTTGGATATTGGGTTATCCGCTGATGCATCTGAAGATGCGATCCGGACCATTTGTCCAGCAGATCCCACTGAAAAGTTCTTACGTGAAATCTGCCGAATGGAATTGCTTCGTAGGAAGCCACCATTTTTACCAGGACCCTTGTGCAATGATGCACTATTTTTAGGAGGTTCCTGACTTGCTTGGATAACTCCCTGGCTTTCTCTTCCGGGAGAAACACCTTTTTCTGGACTGTGTCCAGAATCATCCCTAGGCACAGCAGACGTGTCGTCGGGATCAGCTGCGATTTTGGAATATTTAGAATCCACCCGTGCTGATTGTAGCAGTATCCGAGATAGTGCTACTCCGACCTCCAACTGTTCCCTGGACTATGCCCCTATCAGGAGATCGTCCAAGTAAGGGATAATTAAGACGCCTTTTCTTCGAAGAAGAATCATCAATTCGGCCATTACCTTGGTAAAGACCCCGGGGTGCCGTGGACAATCCAAACGGCAGCGTCTGAAACTGATAGTGACAGTTCTGCACCACGAACCTGAGGTACCCTTAGTGAGAAGGGCAAATTTGAGACATAGAGGTAAGCATCCCTGATGTCCCGGGACACTATATAGTCCCCTTCTTCCTGGTTCGTTATCACTGCTCTGAGTGACTTCATCTTAATTTGAACCTTTGTAAGTGTTCAAAAAAAATATTTTTAGAATAAGTCTCACCTAGCCTTCTGGCTTCAGTACCACAATATAGTGTGGAATAATACCCCTTTTCTGCAGTAGGAGGGGTAATTTAATTATCACCTGCTGGGAATACAGCTTGTGAATTTTTTTCCATACTACCTCCTTGTCGGAGGGAGACCTTGGTAAAGCAGACTTCAGGAGCCTGTGAAGGGGAAACGTCTCGACATTCCCATCTGTACCCCCGGGATACTACTTGTAGGATCCAGGGTTCCTGTACGGTCTCAGCGCCATGCTGAGAACTTGTCAGACGCGGTGGAACGCTTCTGTTCCTGGGAATGGGCTGCCTGCTGCAGTCTTCTTCCCTTTCCTCTATCCCTGGGCAGATATGATCTTATAGGGACGAGAGGACTGAGGCTGAAAAGACGGTGTCTTTTTCTGCAGAGATGTGACTTAGGGTAAAAAACGGTGGATTTTCCAGCAGTTGCCGTGACCACCAGGTCCGATGGACCGACCCCAAATAACTCCTCTTCCTTTATACGGCCATACTGTGCCGTTTGGAATCTGCATCACCTGACCACTGTCGTGTCCATAACATCTTCTGGCAGTTATGGACATCGCGTTTATTCATGATGCCAGAGTGCAAATATCCCTCTGTGCATCTCGCATATATAGAAATGCATCCTTTAAATGCTCTATAGTCAATAAAATACTGTCCCTGTCAAGGGTATCAATATTTTTAGTCAGGGAATCCGACCAAGCCACCCTAGCTCTGCACATCCAGGCTGAGGCGATCGCTGGCCGCAGTATAACACCAGTATGTGTGTATATACTTTTTATTATATTTTCCAGCCTTGTCAGCTGGTCCTTGAGGACGGCCCTATCTATAGACGGTACCGCCACTTGTTTTGATAAGCGTGTGAGCGCCTTATCCACCTTAAGAGGTGTTTCCCAACGCGCCCTAACTTCTGGCGGGAAAGGGTATACCGCCCATAATTTTCTATCGGGGGGAACCCACGCATCATCACACACTTTATTTAATTTATCTGATTCAGGAAAAACTATGGTAGTTTTTTCACATCCCACATAATACCCTCTTTTGTGGTACTTGTAGTATCAGAAATACGTAACACCTCCTTCATTGCCTTTAACGTGTGGCCCTAATAAGGAATACGTTTGTTTATTCACCGTCGACACTGGATTCAGTGTCCCTGTCTGTGTCTGTGTCGACCGACTAAAGTAAACGGGCGTTTTAAAACCCCTGACGGTGTTTTTGAGACGTCTGGACCTTACTAATTGTTTGTCGGCCGTCTCATGTCGTCAACCGACCTTGCAGCGTGTTGACATTATCACGTAATTTCCTAAATAAGCCATCCATTCCGGTGTCGACTCCCTAGAGAGTGACATCACCATTACAGGCAATTGCTCCGCCTCCTCACCAACATCGTCCTCCTACCTGTCGACACACACGTACCGACACACAGCACACACACAGGGAATGCTCTGATAGAGGACAGGACCCACTAGCCCTTTGGAGAGACAGAGGGAGAGTTTGCCAGCACACACCAAAAACGCTATAATTATATAGGGACAACCTTATATAAGTGTTTTCCCTTATAGCATCTTTTTATATATAAGTATATCGCCAAATTAGTGCCCCCCCTCTCTGTTTTAACCCTGTTTCTGTAGTGCAGTGCAGGGGAGAGCCTGGGAGCCTTCCCTCCAGCCTTTCTGTGAGGGAAAATGGCGCTGTGTGCTGAGGAGATAGGCCCCGCCCCTTTTTCGGCGGCCTCGTCTCCCGCTCTTAACGGATTCTGGCAGGGGTTAAATATCTCCATATAGCCTCCGGAGGCTATATGTGAGGTATTTTTAGCCAAAATAGGTATTCATTTGCCTCCCAGGGCGCCCCCCTCCCAGCGCCCTGCACCCTCAGTGACTGCCGTGTGAAGTGTGCTGAGAGGAAAATGGCGCACAGCTGCAGTGCTGTGCGCTACCTTAAGAAGACTGAGGAGTCTTCTGCCGCCGATTCTGGACCTCTTCTTACTTCAGCATCTGCAAGGGGGCCGGCGGCAAGGCTCCGGTGACCATCCAGGCTGTACCTGTGATCGTCCCTCTGGAGCTGATGTCCAGTAGCCAAGAAGCCAATCCATCCTGCACGCAGGTGAGTTCACTTCTTCTCCCCTAAGTCCCTCGTTGCAGTGATCCTGTTGCCAGCAGGACTCACTGTAAAATAAAAAACCTAAGCTAAACTTTCTCTAAGCAGCTCTTTATGAGAGCCACCTAGATTGCACCCTTCTCGGCCGGGCACAAAAATCTAACTGGCTTGGAGGAGGGTCATAGGGGGAGGAGCCAGTGCACACCACCTGATCCTAAAGCTTTACTTTTTGTGCCCTGTCTCCTGCGGAGCCGCTATTCCCCATGGTCCTTTCAGGAACCCCAGCATCCACTAGGACGATAGAGAAAATAGGATTTTAATACCTACTGGTAAATCCTTTTCTCTTAGTCCGTAGAGGATGCTGGGCGCCCGTCCCAGTGTGGGCTGTATCTGCAGTTTGGTTATAGTAACGCTCATGTTGCGTTGAGTTCAGTCAATCTGTGACTGTGGTTGGTCATGCCAATGCATGCGTTGTTGTTGAATGCCATGTTGTACGGCGTGTTTGAGGTGTGAGCTGGTATGTATCTCACCTTAGTTTAAAATAATTAAATAAATCCTTTTCCTCAAAATGTCCTTCTCCCTGGGCACAGTTTCTATAACTGGAGTCTGGAGGAGGGGCATGGAGGGAGGAGCCAGTTCACACCCATTCAAAGTTTTATAGTGTGCCCATGTCTCCTGCGATTACCCCATGGTTCTTAATGTGACCCCAGCATCCTCTACGGACTAAGAGAAAAGGATTTACCGGTAGGTATTAAAATCCTATTTTCTCTGACGTCCTAGTGGATGCTGGGGACTCCGTCAGGACCAAGGGGATATAGCGGCTCCGCAGGAGACAGGGCACAATAATAAAAGCTTTAGGATCAGGTGGTGTGCACTGGCTCCTCCCCCTATGACCCTCCTCCAAGCCTCCGTTAGATTTTTGTGCCCGACGAGAAGGGTGCAATCTAGGTGGCTCTCCTGAGCTGCTTAGAATAAAAGTTTAAGTTAGGTTTTTTATTTTCAGTGAGTCCTGCTGGCAACAGGCTCACTGCTACGAGGGACTTAGGGGAGAGAAGAAAACTCACCTGCGTGCAGGATGGATTTGCTTCTTAGGCTACTGGACACCATTAGCTCCAGAGGGAGTCGGAACACAGGTCTCACCCTGGGGTTCGTCCCGGAGCCGTGCCGCCGACCCCCCTTACAGATGCCGAAGTTGAAGAGGTCCAGAGGTCCAGAAACAGGCGGCAGAAGACTTTCAGTCTTCATAAGGTAGCGCACAGCACTGCAGCTGTGCGCCATTGTTGTCAGCACACTTCACCAACAGTCACCAACTGTCACTGAGGGTGCAGGGCGCTGGGGGGGGCGCCCTGGGCAGCAATGTATAATACCTTTTTATGGCTAAAATACATCACATATAGCCCTTGAGGCTATATGGATGTATTTAACCCCTGCCAGATCTCACAAACTCCGGGAGAAGAGCCCGCCGAAAAGGGGGCGGGGCCTATTCTCCTCAGCACACGGCGCCATTTTCCTGCTCAGCTCTGCTGTGAGGAAGGCTCCCAGGCTCTCCCCTGCACTGCACTACAGAAACAGGGTTAAAACAGAGAGGGGGGGCACTTATTTGGCGATATGATTACATATATAAAAATGCTATAAGGGAAAACACTTGTATAAGGGGTTGTCCCTGTATAATTATAGCGTTTTTGGTGTGTGCTGGCAAACTCTCCCTCTGTCTCCCCAAAGGGCTAGTGGGGTCCTGTCCTCTGTCAGAGCATTCCCTGTGTGTGTGCTGTGTGTCGGTACGTGTGTGTCGACATGTAGGAGGACGATGTTGGTGAGGAGGCGGAGCAAATTGCCTGTTTTGGTGATGTCACTCTCTAGGGAGTCGACACTGGAATGGATGGCTTATTTAGGAATTACGTGATAATGTCAACACGCTGCAAGGTCGGTTGACGACATGAGACGGCCGGCAAACAAATTAGTACCTGTCCAGGCGTCTCAGACACCGTCAGGGGCTTGTAAAAACGCCCATTTACCTCAGTCGGTCGACACAGACACGGACACTGACTCCAGTGTCGACGGTGAAGAAACAAACGTATTTTCCTTTAGGGCCACACGTTTCATGTTAAGGGCAATGAAGGAGGTGTTACATATTTCTGATACTACAAGTACCACAAATAAGGGTATTATGTAGGGTGTGAATAAACTACTTGTAGTTTTTCCTGAATCAGATAAATTAAATGAAGTGTGTGATGATACGTGGGTTTCCTCCGATAGAAAATTATTGGCGGTATACCCTTTCCCGCCAGAAGTTAGGGCGAGTTGGGAAACACACCTTAGGGTGAATAAGGCGCTCACACGCTTATAAAAACAAGTGGCGTTACCGTCTCCAGATACGGCAGCCCTCAAGGAGCCAGCTGATAGGAAGCTGAAAAATATCCTAAAAGTATATACACATATACTGGTGTTATACTACGACCAGCAATCGCCTCAGCCTGGATGTGCAGCGCTGAGGGGGCTTGGTCGGATTTCCTGACTGAAAATATTGATACCCTTGACAGGGACAAGATTTTATTGACTATAGAGCATTTTAAGGATGCATTTCTATATATGCGAGATGCGCAGAGGGATATTTGCATTCTGGCATCAAGAGTAAATGTGATGTCCATATCTGCCAGACGACAGTGGTCAGGTGATGCAGATTCCAGACGGCACATGGAAGTATTGCCGTATAAAGGGGCGGTCCATCGGACCTGGTGGCCATGGCAACAGCTGAAAAATCCACCTTTTGTTACCCCAAGTCACATCTCAGCAGAAAAGGACACAGTCTTTTCAGTCTCAGTCCTTTCGTCCCCATAAGGGCAGGCGGGCAAAAGGGCCAGTCATATCTGCCCAGGGGTAGAGGAAAGGGAACAAGACTGCAGCAGGCAGCCCATTCCCAGGAACAGAAGCCCTCCACAGCTTCTGCCAAGTCCGCAGCATGACGCTGGGGCCGTACAAGCGGACTCAGGTGCGGTAGGGGGTCATCTCAAGAGTTTCAGCACGCAGTGGGCTCACTCACAAGTGGACTCCTGGATCCTACACGTAGTATCCCAGGTGTACATTGGAAATTCGAGACGTCTCCCCCTCACAAGTTCCTGAAGTCTGCTTTACCAACGTCTCCCTCCGACAGGGAGGCAGTATTGGGAACAATTCACAGGCTGTATTCCCAGCAGGTGATAATCAAAGTACCCCTTCTACAACAAGGGAAGGGGTATTATTCCACACTATATTGTGGTACTGAAGCCAGACGGCTAGGTGAGATCTGAAATATTTGAACACTTACATACAAGCGTTCAAATCAAGATGGAGTCACTCAGAGCAGTGATAGCGAACCAGGAAGAAGGGGACGATATGGTGTCACTGGATATCAGGGACGCTTACCTACATGTCCAAATTTGCCCTTCTCACCAAGGGTACCTCAGGTTCGTGGTACAGAACTGTCACTATCAGTTCAGACGCTGCCGTTTGGATTGTCCACGGCACCCCGGGTCTTTACCAAGGTAATGGCCGAAATGATGATTCTTCTTAAAAGAAATATGGACGCTTTCCTGATAAGGGCAAGGTCCAGAGAACAGTTGGAGGTCGGAGTAGCACTATCTTAAGTAGTTCTACGACCGCACGAGTGGATTCTAAATATTCCAAAATCGCAGTTTTTTCCGACGACACGTCTACTGTTCCTAGGGATGATTCTGGACACAGTCCAGAAAAGGATGTTTTCTCCCGGAGAAGAAAGCCAGGGAGTTATCCGAGCTAGTCAGGAACCTCCTAAAACCAGGAAAAGTATCAGTGCATCATTGCACAAGGATCCTGTGAAAAATGGTGGTTTCTTACAAAGCGATCCCATTCGGTAGATTTCACGCAAGAACCTTTGCGTGGGATCTGCTGGAAAAATGGTCCGGATCGCATCTTCAGATGCATCAGCGGATAACCCTGTCTCCAAGGACAAGGGTGTTTCTTCTGCGGTGGCTGCAGAGTGCTCATATATGAAAGGGCCGCAGATTCGGCATTCAGGACTGGGTCCTGGTGACCACGGATGCCAGCCTGAGTGGCTGGGGAGCAGTCACACAAGGAAAAAATTTCCAGAGAGTGTGATCGAGTCTGGAGACTTCTCTCCACATAAATATACTGGAGCTAAGGGCAATTTACAATGCTCTAAGCTTAGCAAGACCTCTGCTTCAAGGTCAGCCGGTATTGATCCAGTGGGACAACATCACGGCAGTCGCCCACGTAAACAGACAGGGCGGCACAAGAAGCAGGAGGGAAATGGCAGAAACTGCAAGGATTCTTCGCTGGGCGAAAAATCATGTGATAACACTCTCAGCAGTGTTCATTTCGGGAGTGGAAAACTGGGAAGCAGACTTCCTCAGCAGGCATGACCTCCACCCGGGAGAGTGGGGACTTCATCGGGAAGTCTTCCACATGATTGTAAACCGTTGTGAAAAACCAAAGGTGGACATGATGGCGTCCCGCCTGAACAAAAAAATAGATATTGCGCCAGGTCAAGGGACCCTCAGGCAATAGCGGTGGACGCTCTGGTAACACTGTGGATGTACCAGTCAGAGTATGTGTTCCCTCCTATGCCTCTCATACAAAAAGTACTGAGAATCATAAGAGGGAGATGAGTAAGAATGATACTCGTGGTTCCGGATTGGCCAAGAAGGACTTGGTACCCGAAACTTCAAGAGATGTTCACGGAAGACCCGTGGCCTCTACCTTTAAGAAAGGACCTGCTCCAGCAGGGGCCTTGTCTGTTCCAAGACTTACCGCGGCCGCGTTTGACGGCATGTCGGTTGAACGCCGGATCCTGAAAGGGCATTCCAGATGAAGTCATCCCTACCCTGGTCGAAGACAGGAAGGATGTAACCGCAAAACATTTTCACCGCATTTGGCGAAGATATGTTGCGTGGTGTGAGGCCAAGAAGGCCCCTACAGAGGAATTCCAACTGGGTCGTTTCCTACATTTCCTGAAAACAGGACTGTCTATGGGCCTAAAATTAGGGTCCATTAAGGTTCAAATTTCGGCCCTGTCGAATTTCTTCCAGAAAGAACTGGCTTTAGTGCCTGACGTTCAGATGTTTGTAAAAGGGGTACTGCATATACAGCCTCCTTTTGTGCCCCAGTGGCACCTTGGGATCTCAATGTTGTTTTGAGTTTCCTAAAGTCACATTGGTTTGAACCACTCACCACTGTGGACTTAAAATATCTCACATGGAAGGTGACGATGCTATTAGCCCTGGCTTCAGCCAGGCGTGTGTCAGAATTGGCGGCTTTATCATATATAAAGCCCTTACTTAATTTTTCATTCTGACAGGGCAGAATTGAGGACTCGTCCTCAATTTCTCCTTAAGGTGTTTTCTGTTTTTCACATGAACCAACCTATTGTGGTACCTGCGGGTACTAGGGACTTGGAGGACTCCAAGTTACTTGACGTTGTCAGGGCCCTGAAAAATATGTTTCCAGGAAGGCTGGAGTCAGAAAATCTGACTCGCTGTTTAGCCTGTATGCACCCAACAAGATGGGTGCTCCTGCTTCTAAGCAGACGATTGCTCGCTGGATTTGTAATACAATTCAGTTTACACATTCTGTGGCAGGCCTGCCACAGCCAAAATCGGTAAAAGCCCATTCCAAAAGGAAGGGGGCTCATCTTGGGCGACTGCCCGAGGGGTCTCGGCTTTACAACTTTGTCGAGCAGTTACTTGGTCAGGGGAAAACACGTTTGCTAAATTCTACAAATTTGATACCCTGGCTGAGGAGGACATGGAGTTCTCTCATTCGGTGCTGCAGGGTCATCCGCACTCTCCCGCCCGTTTGGGAGCTTTGGTATAATCCCCATGGTCCTGACGGAGTCCCCAGCATCCACTAGGACGTCAGAGAAAATAAGATTTTACTTACCGATAAATCTATTTCTCGTAGTCCGTAGTGGATGCTGGGCGCCCATCCCAAGTGCGGATTGTCTGCAATACTTGTACATAGTTATTGTTACAAAAATCGGGTTATTCTTGTTGTGAGCCATCTTTTCAGAGGCTCCTTCGTTGTTATCATACTGTTAACTGGGTTCAGATCACAGGTTGTACGGTGTGATTGGTGTGGCTGGTATGAGTCTTACCCGGGATTCAATATCCTTCCTTATTATGCACGCTCGTCCGGGCACAGTATCCTAACTGAGGCTTGGAGGAGGGTCATAGGGGGAGGAGCCAGTGCACACCACCTGATCCTAAAGCTTTTATTATTGTGCCCTGTCTCCTGCAGAGCCGCTATATCCCCTTGGTCCTGACGGAGTCCCCAGCATCCACTACGGACTACGAGAAATAGATTTATCGGTAAGTAAAATCTTATTTTCTCATACGTCCTAGAGGATTGTAAAATATTATTATTATTATTATTATTATTTTTTGTTCTGGCCAAAAAACATCTTTTCTTACAGTGTCCTGTAAATCAGATTTTACAAATGTCCCCTTTTAAATTGTCCTCTGCAGAATAATACGGTTGTCCTCTAATGACCACAATGGCGATACGCAGCAAAGTGTTAGTCAAAGTAACCTATACTGTACTCACAATAAACCCTAACATGTTCAACACGTCTTCCCTTTGTTTTGTTACAGGCACCTGAGGGATTTGCAGAGGAGGCGGTGGAAGGTAAAGTATTACAGATGATAGTTTTGCTGTTCTCCCCTCTTGCACTGGGCGCCATAAAACATTAAACCTATAGAGTATTATACAGTTACATCTATGAATATACAACATGATGACACAATGTAGTAAGCGTAATACAGTCGTGCCTGGTTTGTTTTCCCAGACCCAAACCCGCCGGTAGATGTGAATGAGGCCAACAAAGAGTTCATGGAGCAGAGTGAGGAGCTGTATGATGCTTTGATGAACTGTCCGTGGCAGCCGCTGAACTCTGTGACCTCCAAAATACCATCTGAATCGTGAACTATCGTCACATGGAAACCGTCGCCAGATGAGTCCTATCCCAGGGTGTTATCGGCGCACACATCTATCAGCCTTTTGTTATATAGAACTCTCCATCTGTACAGTGGCCGGAGCAATGGCCAGGATTAGAGTACGGCATTGCCAGGTTTACGTGGTTACTGGTAATCGGCTCTGCAACCGGGACACAACCTCCTTAAAGTAATGCAGCAGGACTAAGTTTATTTTCAGCCGCCAGATTTTTGGAGCTACATCTGGTCTCTCTTCTGTGAGAGACGTCCTCAAGCCCAGTTGGGAGAAAGTAATTAAAGTTGTATTTTTGTTTTTCTCACTACCTGGAGTTTTTTTTTTTTTTTTGTGGGGGGTTATCATTGAGTTCTCGTATTCATTAGTCCCTGATGATTGTGTTGTGTGTACAGATTGCTGTGATTATAAAGTAACAGTCACCAGTGTGAGATCTCTGTTCATGCACGTGCGACAGACAGCAATGGGAATTATTGATACTATGGACCAAGGTTCTTGGTTTTAGTCCTCAAGTTACCACCAGACTGTCATTTTTTTTTATTAAGGATTTTATATGAACAAAAACAGTAAAAAAAAAAAAAAAAAAGGGGGGGGGGGATTTACAGAAAGGAAGAAGGGGAAAGGGGTGAATTCAAGGTATACAAGTTATTCAGACATCAAATAGCAAACAAGGCAAAAAATAGAAACGGTAAAACCACACAGAGGTAATTGCGCACAAAACACAAGTGTTAGGGCCAAATCTGTATGAATAGAAAAGTCGAAATGTAGGTATAATACAAAAGGAAAGAGGCTAGAGGGCCAAAGGAAACTTGCGCCCTGGTGTGTGCACATGGTGCGATATTTCTTTCGATATTGACTATATAGTAAGAAAATAGTGCATATCGCACCGTGTGTATAGTCCTTGTGATGTCGATGCGCAGTCCCGCGGGATTGGCATCGCAAGGAAAAATAGACTGTGCAGGCAGCCCAACATTGACTATATCGGTAGGGCACAGCCTATTTAAGTAGACCCCTAACTTCTTGATCATGGGTCTTCAGCCCTCGGCCCTCCAGCTGCTTTGGAGCTAAACATCCCAGCATGCCCTGCAACAGTTTTACTATTAAGGTATGCTACAATTGAGGCAGGGCATGCTGGGATATATATAGTTCCACAGTAACTGGAGGGCCGCAGGTTGAAGACCCATGTTCTAGATCAGGCATTCCCAACCGCGGTCCTCCAGGCACACCAACAGTGCAGGTTTTAGTGATATCCAGGCTTCAGCACAGATGGTTAAATCAAAATAACTGAGGTACTAATTACCGTATATACTTGAGTATAAGTCGACCCGAATATAAGCCGAGGCACCTAATTTTACCACAAAAACCTGGGAAAACTTATTGACTCGCGTATAAGCCTAGGGTGGGAAATGCAGCTCTAGCCGTACACAGCCCTCATAGTGCCAGAGATGCCCTCATACTGCCAGAGATGCCCTCATACTGCCAGATATGCCCTCATACTGCCAGATATGCCCTCATACTGCCAGATATGCCCTCATGCTGCCAGATATGCCCTCATGCTGCCAGATATGCCCGCTCATGCTGCCAGATATGCCCTCATACTGCCAGATATGCCCTCATGCTGCCAGATATGCCCGCTCATGCTGCCAGATATGCCCGCTCATGCTGCCAGATATGCCCGCTCATGCTGCCAGATATGCCCGCTCATGCTGCCAGATATGCCCGCTCATGCTGCCAGATATGCCCGCTCATGCTGCCAGATATGCCCGCTCATGCTGCCAGATATGCCCGCTCATGCTGCCAGATATGCCCGCTCATGCTGCCAGATATGCCCGCTCATGCTGCCAGATATGCCCGCTCATGCTGCCAGATATGCCCGCTCATGCTGCCAGATATGCCCGCTCATGCTGCCAGATAAGTCCCCTGAGTGCCACATATGTTGCCCCCCCTCCCCCCCCCCCAAGTGCCAAATATGCTCCCCCAGTGCCTGTTACTTACCCTCCGTCGCTCCCGCGCTGTCTTCTGAAGGAGGGACATAGAGCGCACTGCGTGCCTCTCGTGTGTCCCTCCTGCATCTCCGGCGGCCGCGGCGGGTCTATTACAGGAAGTGCCGGTTCGTGAGCCAATCAGAGCTCACGAACGGGTACTTCCTTTTAATAGACCCACCGGAGATGCAAGAGAGACACAGGAGAGGCGCGCGCTGTGCGCTCCGTGTCCCTCCTTCACACTGCTCTCCCTGCACTGACTCGAGTATAAGCCGAGGGGGCTTTTTCAGCACAAAAAAAAAGTGCTGAAAAAGTCGGCTTATACTCGAGTATATACGGTAAGTCACCTGTGTTCAAGCCTGGATATCACTAAAACCAGGACTGTTACGTGTGCCTTGAGGACAGAGGTTGGGAAACACTGTTCTAGATCAACCCAAGGCTTGAGGTCAGTTTTTAAGTTGTGCAATTATACATGCCGATTGATACAGGGGCACATCAGGAGGTTTAAGCCAGACAAACCTCCATGGCAAAGTCATCTTATGGGCTGCTAACTGGGGATGCTTGTTTTTCCAGGTAATAGGACACCTTGGAGAAATGTGTTGTGGATTTCTGTAATCATACGCAGGCGAGTTACTCCGTTGCTGTGTCATTAGTTATCCCACCTGCTTCCAGGGACAGAAATCCTGAAAATGTAACTGGAAGATTGTGGACCATCAATATATCCCCTGTCCATGGCGGTTCTGCTTCTTCATATGGCTCCGTGGTCCCTAACACTTCTTCCTTGCTAGTTACATGAAGCATACACCCTGTGCTCCTGCCTTAACTGTAATTCTGGCATTTTTCGCTAATATATAGGTGTTCTAGAAGCATGACGTGAATAAATGCATGTACATTTGCTCGTCAGATGCCATATTATAAAGGTGGGTGCCCTTACCACCTCCTCCTCTGTGCTGTTTGGCACAGGACTGTAGGTAGCAATGCTTGTGCAGTTCTGTGTGGGTGGGGCGTCTAGGCCATCGCTCTGTCATTCCAATCTTCCATTCACACCAGGCACCTTTCCTTGTGTTTAACAAGTGGCTGCGTTATTGGACAGCCCCTATTATATGCCTGTGAGTGTATTTATATGTAATTATAGGTGTCATTGCAGTGAATGGCTGCCATTATAGCTAGGAACAGGGTGTCAGTAGATCACCTCCCATTTACATGGGCAGAGAGAGTTAGATTTGGGTGGGGTGTGTACACACACACACAAATCTAAATTGCAGTGTAAAAATAAAAGCAGCCAGTATTTACCCTGCACAGAAACAATATAACCCACCCAAATCTAACTCTCTCTGCACATGTTACATCTGCCCCCCCCTGCAGTGCACATGGTGGGGTCATTCTGAGTTGATCGTACAAATACAAAAGCATCGCACATAGGCGATGCCTTTGTATCTGTGGAGTAACTTGATACGTCACGCAGCCGCCGCTCCACGCCTGCGTTGGCTGGACTGCGCCTACTAAACGGCGGCTTAACGCTGCCGTTCAGCCCCCTCCCACCCAGCGACCGCCTGTGCCTCAGAGGCGATCGCTGGGCACCGACGACTGCCATGGGCTGGCGCACGCGCAGTTCCGACCCGATCGCTGCGCTGTGACAAACTGCAGTGAGCGATCGGGTCGGAATGACCCCCATGGTTTTGCCCAATTGCTAACTTTTTGGGTTTGCTAACAACTCTGAATAACCCCCACAGTCTCCATTTAGTTGTAAATGTGCCTCCTATACTACTGATCTCTCACCTATGTAATCAGCCACATACTGTAGATCTCTAGGGTGGGTGTAAATGCAGAACAGACCCAGGGGGAGCATTGCTGGGGTTGGGGAATTTTTCTGTGTTCCATGTGAGCATTGTTCATTACTACATATGAGTGTCAGACACCCGTGGGCTGTGCGTTACACCGGATGGGTTAATGTCAGGATGGAAAAAGAGAATTGGAGATGGGCTGGAAAAATTTCCTTGTAGCTTTTTTCTGTGACTTCCTGCTGCCTCCATTCCCCTCCTCACATCATGTCACTGCCCCTGTCACATGCAGCCCTGTCCTCACTGTCACATCACACATCTCCTGATATACTCTGTGCTGCTGGGGGACCCTGCTCCTCCCACTATATAACTCTCAGTCTGTGGCTTCCTGCTGCCTCCATTCCCATCCTCACATCATGTCACTGCCCCTGTCACATGCAGCTCTGTCCTCACTGTCACATCACTCATCTCCTGATATACTCTGTGCTGCTGGGGATCCTGCTCCTCCCACTATATAACTCTCAGTCTGTGGCTTCCTACTACATCCATTCCCCTCCTCATATCATGTCACTGCCCCTGTCACATGCAGCTTTGTCCTCACTGACATTACTCATCTCCTGATATACTCTGTGCTGCTGGGGACCCTGCTCCTTCCACTATATAACTCTGTCTGTGGCTCCCTGCTGCCTCCATTCCCCTCCTCACATCATGTGACAGGTGTCACTGCCCCTGTCACATGCAGCTCTGTCCTCACTTACACATCACTTATCTCCTGATATACTCTGTACTGCTGAGGACCCTGCTCCTGCCACTATATAACTCTCAGTCTGTGACTTCCTGCTGCCTCCATTCCCCTCCTCACATCATGTCACTGCCCCTGTCACATGCAGCCCTGTCCTCACTATCATATCACTCATTTCCTGATATACTCTGTGCTGCTGGGGACAATGCTCCTTCCACTATATAACTCCCAGTGTGTGGCTTCCTGCTGCCTCCATTCCCCTCCTCACATCATGTCACTGCCCCTGTCACATGCAGCCCTGTCCTCACTGACACATCACTCATCTCCTGATATACTCTGTGCTGCTGGGGACCATGCTCCTCCCACTATATAATTCCCAGTCTGTGGCTTCCTGCTGCCTCCATTCCCCTCCTCACATCATGTCACTGCCCCTGTCACATGTAGCTCTGTCCTCACTGACACATCACTCATCTCCTGATATACTCTGTGCTGCTGGGGACCATGCTCCTCCCACTATATAACTCCCAGTCTGTGGCTTCCTGATGCCTCCATTCCCCTCCTCACATCATGTCACTGCCCCTGTCACATGCAGCCCTGTCCTCACTGACACATCACACATCTCCTGATATACTCTGTGCTGCTGGGGACAATGCTCCTTCCACTATATAACTCCCAGTCTGTGGCTTCCTGCTGCCTCCATTCCCCTCCTCACATTGTGTCACTGCCCCTGTCACATGCAGCCCTGTCCTCACTGACACATCACTCAACTCCTGATATACTCTGTGCTGCTGGGGACCATGCTCCTCCCACTATATAACTCCCAGTCTGTGGCTTCCTGCTGCCTCCATTCCCCTCCTCACATCATGTCACTGCCCCTGTCACATGCAGCCCTGTCCTCACTGACACATCACTCCTCTCCTGATATACTCTGTGCTGCTGGGGACCATGCTCCTCCCACTATATAACTCTCAGTATGTGGCTTCCTGCTGCCTCCATTCCCCTCACATCATGTCACTGCCCCTGTCACATGCAGCCCTGTCCTCACTGACACATCACTCATCTCCTGATATTCTCTGTGCTGCTGGGGACCCTGCTCCTCCCACTATATAACTCTCAGCCTGTGGCTTCCTGCTGCCTCCATTCCCCTCCTCACATTGTGTCACTGCCTGTCATATGCATGTTGTTGGGTACCCTGATCCTTCCATATGTAACTCTCGAGGATAATTGCTAAACAAGCCTGTAATGCCTTTTATACCTGATGCTCCTATGTAAATTACCGCTCAGCCTGTGGCTTCCTTTTCACCATCCCTCTCCTGACATCATTGTACTGTGCCTGAAACACTCCCCTCCATCCTCACTGTACACATACAAGCAGACCGCCTCTGGAAAAACTACCACAGCAATATCCTCAAATACTCTGTGTTGCTGTGATAATTCTAATGATATGATTGGCTAGGCTACAAAACTGGAGATATTGTGGCTGAGCAGAAGACGTGAGTATAGGTAGATGCTCTGACCCCAGGCAGCCATACTGTTACCAGATGGGGAACTATAGGTGATTATAGTATATACTGCAGTGTCAGTGGTTATTTACCAGATGGAGAACTGTAAGTGATTTTAGTATACATTGCTGTGGCACAGTGGGTATTGCCAGGTGGGAAACTAAATGTAAATATAGTATACACTGCAGTGTCAGTGGGTGGCTCAGTGCGTAATATAATAAGATTTTACTTACCGATAAATCTATTTCTCGGAGTCCGTAGTGGATGCTGGGGTTCCTGAAAGGACCATGGGGAATAGCGGCTCCACAGGAGACAGGGCACAAAAAGTAAAGCTTTTTCAGATCAGGTGGTGTGCACTGGCTCCTCCCCCTATGACCCTCCTCCAGACTCCAGTTAGGTACTGTGCCCGGACGAGCGTACACAATAAGGGAGGATTTTGAATCCCGGGTAAGACTCATACCAGCCACACCAATCACACCGTACAACCTGTGATCTAAACCCAGTTAACAGTATGATAACAGAGGAGCCTCTGAAAGATGGCTTCCTTCAACAATAACCCGAATTAGTTAACAATAACTATGTACAATTTATGCAGATAATCCGCACTTGGGATGGGCGCCCAGCATCCACTACGGACTCCGAGAAATAGATTTATCGGTAAGTAAAATCTTATTTTCTCTATCGTCCTAGTGGATGCTGGGGTTCCTGAAAGGACCATGGGGATTATACCAAAGCTCCCAAACGGGCGGGAGAGTGCGGATGACTCTGCAGCACCGAATGAGAGAACTCCAGGTCCTCCTTAGCCAGAGTATCAAATTTGTAAAATTTTACAAACGTGTTCTCCCCTGACCACGTAGCTGCTCGGCAAAGTTGTAATGCCGAGACCCCTCGGGCAGCCGCCCAAGATGAGCCCACCTTCCTTGTGGAGTGGGCCTTTACAGATTTAGGCTGTGGCAGGCCTGCCACAGAATGTGCAAGTTGGATTGTGCTACAGATCCAACGAGCAATCGTCTGTTTAGACGCAGGAGCACCCATCTTGTTGGGTGCATACAATATAAACAACGAGTCAGATTTTCTGACTCCAGCTGTCCTTGCAATATATATTTTTAATGCTCTGACAACGTCCAGTAACTTGGAGTCCTCCAAGTCACTTGTAGCCGCAGGCACTACAATAGGCTGGTTCAGATGAAATGCTGACACCACCTTAGGGAGAAAATGCGGACGAGTCCGCAGTTCTGCCCTGTCCGAATGGAAAATCAGATATGGGCTTTTGTAAGATAAAGCTGCCAATTCTGATACTCTCCTGGCAGAAGCCAGGGCTAGAAGCATGGTCACTTTCCAAGTGAGATATTTCAAATCCACCTTATTTAGTGGTTCAAACCAATGAGATTTTAGAAAGTCCAAAACCACATTGAGATCCCACGGTGCCACTGGAGGCACCACAGGAGGCTGTATATGCAGCACTCCCTTAACAAAGGTCTGGACTTCAGGGACTGAAGCCAATTCTTTTTGAAAGAAAATCGACAGGGCCGAAATTTGAACCTTAATAGATCCCAATTTGAGACCCATAGACAATCCTGATTGCAGGAAATGTAGGAATCGACCCAGTTGAAATTCCTCCGTCGGAGCACTCCGATCTTCGCACCACGCAACATATTTTCGCCAAATTCGGTGATAATGTTGCACGGTTACTTCCTTCCTTGCTTTAATCAAAGTAGGAATGACTTCTTCCGGCATGCCTTTTTCCTTTAGGATCCGGCGTTCAACCGCCATGCCGTCAAACGCAGCCGCGGTAAGTCTTGAAACAGACAGGGACCCTGCTGAAGCAAGTCCCTCCTTAGAGGTAGAGGCCACGGATCTTCCGTGATCATCTCTTGAAGTTCCGGGTACCAAGTCCTTCTTGGCCAATCCGGAACCACTAGTATCGTTCTTACGCCTCTTTGCCGTATAATTCTCAATACTTTTGGTATGAGAGGCAGAGGAGGAAACACATACACCGACTGGTACACCCAAGGCGTTACCAGCGCGTCCACAGCTATTGCCTGCGGATCTCTTGACCTGGCGCAATACCTGTCCAGTTTTTTGTTGAGGCGAGACGCCATCATGTCCACCATTGGTCTTTCCCAACGGGTTACCAGCATGTGGAAGACTTCTGGATGAAGTCCCCACTCTCCCGGGTGAAGATCGTGTCTGCTGAGGAAGTCTGCTTCCCAGTTGTCCACTCCCGGGATGAACACTGCTGACAGTGCTATCACATGATTCTCTGCCCAGCGAAGAATCCTTGCAGCTTCTGCCATTGCACTCCTGCTTCTTGTGCCGCCCTGTCTGTTCACATGGGCGACTGCCGTGATGTTGTCCGACTGGATCAACACCGGTTTTCCCTGAAGCAGAGGTTCTGCCTGGCTTAGAGCATTGTATATTGCTCTTAGTTCCAGAATGTTTATGTGAAGAGACGTTTCCAGGCTTGTCCATACTCCCTGGAAGTTTCTTCCTTGTGTGACTGCTCCCCAGCCTCTCAGGCTGGCGTCCGTGGTCACCAGGATCCAATCCTGTATGCCGAATCTGCGGCCCTCCAATAGATGAGGACTCTGCAACCACCACAGAAGAGACACCCTTGTCCTTGGAGACAGGGTTATCCGTAGGTGCATCTGAAGATGCGACCCTGACCATTTGTCCAACAGATCCCTTTGGAAAATTCTTGCGTGGAATCTGCCGAATGGAATTGCTTCGTAAGAAGCCACCATTTTTCCCAGGACTCTTGTGCATTGATGTACAGACACCTTTCCTGGTTTTAGGAGGTTCCTGACAAGCTCGGATAACTCCTTGGCTTTTTCCTCCGGGAGAAAAACCTTTTTCTGAACCGTGTCCAGAATCATCCCTAGGAACAGCAGACGAGTTGTCGGCATTAACTGGGATTTTGGAATATTCAGAATCCACCCGTGCTGTTTTAGCACTTCTTGAGACAGTGCTAATCCCATCTCTAGCTGTTCTCTGGACCTCGCCCTTATTAGGAGATCGTCCAAGTATGGGATAATTAATATGCCTTTTCTTCGAAGAAGAATCATCATCTCGGCCATTACCTTTGTAAAGATCCGAGGTGCCGTGGACAATCCGAACGGCAGCGTCTGAAACTGATAGTGACAGTTTTGTACAACGAACCTGAGGTACCCCTGGTGTGAGGGGTAAATTGGAACGTGGAGATACGCATCCTTGATGTCCAAGGATACCATAAAGTCCCCCTCTTCCAGGTTCGCTATCACTGCTCTGAGTGACTCCATCTTGAACTTGAACTTCTTTATGTACAGGTTCAAGGACTTCAGATTTAGAATAGGCCTTACCGAGCCATCCGGCTTCGGTACCACAAAAAGAGTGGAATAATACCCCTTCCCTTGTTGTAGAAGAGGTACCTTGACTATCACCTGCTGAGAGTACAGCTTGTGAATGGCTTCCAAAACCGTCTCCCTTTCGGAGGGGGACGTTGGTAAAGCAGACTTCAGGAAACGGCGAGGTGGATCTGTCTCTAATTCCAACCTGTACCCTTGAGATATTATCTGCAGGATCCAGGGATCTACCTGCGAGTGAGCCCACTGCGCGCTGTAATTTTTGAGACGACCGCCCACCGTCCCCGAGTCCGCTTGAGAAGCCCCAGCGTCATGCTGAGGCTTTTGTAGAAGCCGGGGAGGGCTTCTGTTCCTGGGAAGGAGCTGCGTGTTGCTGTCTCTTCCCTCGACCTCTGCCTCGTGGCAGATATGAATAGCCCTTTGCTCTCTTATTTTTAAAGGAACGAAAGGGCTGCGGTTGAAAAGTCGGTGCCTTTTTCTGTTGGGGAGTGACTTGAGGTAGAAAGGTGGATTTCCCGGCTGTAGCCGTGGCCACCAAATCTGATAGACCGACTCCAAATAACTCCTCCCCTTTATACGGCAAAACTTCCATATGCCGTTTTGAATCCGCATCGCCTGTCCACTGTCGCGTCCATAAAGCTCTTCTGGCCGAAATGGACATAGCACTTACCCGTGATGCCAGTGTGCAGATATCCCTCTGTGCATCACGCATATAAAGAAATGCATCCTTTATTTGTTCTAACGACAGTAAAATATTGTCCCTGTCCAGGGTATCAATATTTTCAATCAGGGACTCTGACCAAACTACCCCAGCACTGCCCATCCAGGCAGTCGCTACAGCTGGTCGTAGTATAACACCTGCATGTGTGTATATACTTTTTTGGATATTTTCCATCCTCCTATCTGATGGATTTTTAAGTGCGGCCGTCTCAGGAGAGGGTAACGCCACTTGTTTAGATAAGCGTGTTAGCGCCTTGTCCACCCTAGGAGGTGTTTCCCAGCGCTCCCTAACCTCTGGCGGGAAAGGGTATAATGCCAATAATTTCTTTGAAATTATCAGCTTTTTATCAGGGGCAACCCACGCTTCATTACACACGTCATTTAATTCTTCTGATTCAGGAAAAACTATAGGTAGTTTTTTCATACCCCACATAATACCCTGTTTAGTGGTACCTGTAGTATCAGCTAAATGTAACGCCTCCTTCATTGCCAAAATCATATAACGTGTGGCCCTACTGGAAAATACGGTTGATTCGTCACCGTCACCACTGGAGTCATCGCCTGTGTCTGGGTCTGTGTCGACCGACTGAGGCAAAGGGCGTTTCACAGCCCCTGACGGTGTTTGAGTCGCCTGGACAGGCACTAATTGATTGTCCGGCCGCCTCATGTCGTCAAACGACTGCTTTAGCGTGTTGACACTATCCCGTAGTTCCATAAATAAAGGCATCCATTCTGGTGTCGACTCCCTAGGGGGTGACATCCTCATATTTGGCAATTGCTCCGCCTCCACACCAATATCGTCCTCATACATGTCGACACACACGTACCGACACACAGCAGACACACAGGGAATGCTCCTAACGAAGACAGGACCCACTAGCCCTTTGGGGAGACAGAGGGAGAGTTTGCCAGCACACACCAAAAGCGTTATATATATATCAGGGATAGCCTTATAATAAGTGCTCCCTTATAGCTGCTTTGTTATATCAAAATATCGCCATAAATTTGCCCCCCCCTCTCTGTTTTACCCTGTTTCTGTAGTGCAGTGCAGGGGAGAGACTTGGGAGCCGTCCTGACCAGCGGAGCTGTGAGAGGAAATGGCGCCGTGTGCTGAGGAGATAGGCCCCGCCCCTTTTCTGGCGGGCTCGTCTCCCGCTATTTAGAAAAATCAGGCAGGGGTTAAATATCTCCATATAGCCTCTAGGGGCTATATGTGAGGTATTTTTAGCCTTTATAGGTATTCATTTGCCTCCCAGGGCGCCCCCCTCCCAGCGCCCTGCACCCTCAGTGACTGCCGTGTGAAGTGTGCTGAGAGGAAAATGGCGCACAGCTGCAGTGCTGTGCGCTACCTTTAGAAGACTGCAGGAGTCTTCAGCCGCCGATTCTGGACCTCTTCTGACTTCAGCATCTGCAAGGGGGCCGGCGGCGCGGCTCCGGTGACCATCCAGGCTGTACCTGTGATCGTCCCTCTGGAGCTTGATGTCCAGTAGCCAAGAAGCCAATCCATCCTGCACGCAGGTGAGTTGACTCCTTCTCCCCTCAGTCCCTCGCTGCAGTGATCCTGTTGCCAGCAGGAATCACTGTAAAATAAAAAACCTAGCTAAACTTTTTCTAAGCAGCTCTTTAGGAGAGCCACCTAGATTGCACCCTTCTCGGCCGGGCACAAAAATCTAACTGGAGTCTGGAGGAGGGTCATAGGGGGAGGAGCCAGTGCACACCACCTGATCTGAAAAAGCTTTACTTTTTGTGCCCTGTCTCCTGCGGAGCCGCTATTCCCCATGGTCCTTTCAGGAACCCCAGCATCCACTAGGACGATAGAGAAAGGTGAATAGAGAATGCACTGCAGTGTCTGGGTGGCTCTGTGGGTATTAACAGATGGGGAACTATAGGTGACTATAGTATACACTGCAGTGTCAGTGGGTATTACCAGATGGGGAACTATAGGTGATTATAGTATACACTGCAGTGTCAGTGGGTATTACCAGATGGGGAACTATAGGTGATTTTAGTATACACTGCAGTGTCTGGGTGGTTCAGACGGTATTAACAGATGGGGAACTATAGGTGATTTTAGTATACACTGCAGTGTCAGTGGGTGGCTCAGTGGGTATTGCCAGATGGGAAACTATAGGTAAATTTAGTAAACACAGCAGTGTCAGTGGGTGGCTCAGTGGGTAATATAGGTGAATATAGCATACACAGCAGTGTCAGTGGGTAATATAGGTGAATATAGTATACACTGCAGTGTCTTGGTGGCTCAGTGGGTATTACCAGATGGGGAACTATAGGTGATTATAGTATATACACTGCAGTGTCAGTGGGTATTTACCAGATGGGGAACTATAGGTGATTTTAGTATACATTGTAGTGTCAGTGGGTGGCTCAGTGGATATTGCCAGATGGGAAAATAAGAATTTACTTACCGATAATTCTATTTCTCGGAGTCCGTAGTGGATGCTGGGGTTCCTGAAAGGACCATGGGGAATAGCGGCTCCGCAGGAGACAGGGCACAAAAAGTAAAGCTTTACGATCAGGTGGTGTGTACTGGCTCCTCCCCCTATGACCCTCCTCCAAGCCTCAGTTAGGATACTGTGCCCGGACGAGCGTACACAATAAGGAAGGATTTATGAATCCCGGGTAAGACTCATACCAGCCACACCAATCACACCGTACAACCTGTGATCTAAACCCAGTTAACAGTATGATAACAGCGGAGCCTCTGAAAGATGGCTTCCTTCAACAATAACCCGAATTAGTTAACAATAACTATGTACAATTTATGCAGATAATCCGCACTTGGGATGGGCGCCCAGCATCCACTACGGACTCCGAGAAATAGATTTATCGGTAAGTAAATTCTTATTTTCTCTATCGTCCTAGTGGATGCTGGGGTTCCTGAAAGGACCATGGGGATTATACCAAAGCTCCCAAACGGGTGGGAGAGTGCGGATGACTCTGCAGCACCGAATGAGAGAACTCCAGGTCCTCCTTAGCCAGGGTATCAAATTTGTAGAATTTTACAAACGTGTTCTCCCCCGACCACGTAGCCGCTCGGCAGAGTTGTAATGCCGAGACCCCTCGGGCAGCCGCCCAAGAAGAACCCACCTTCCTTGTGGAGTGGGCTTTTACCGATTTTGGCTGTGGCAGGCCTGCCACAGAATGTGCAAGCTGAATCGTACTACAAATCCAGCGAGCAATAGTCTGCTTAGACGCAGAAGCGCCCAACTTGTTGGGAGCATATAGTATAAACAGTGAGTCAGATTTCCTGACTCCAGCTGTCCTTGAAATGTATATTTTTAAAGCTCTGACAACGTCCAACAACTTGGAGTCCTCCAAGTCGCTTGTAGCCGCAGGCACTACAATAGGCTGGTTCAGATGAAATGCTGACACCACCTTAGGGAGAAAATGCGGACGAGTCCGCAGTTCTGCCCTGTCCGAATGGAAAATCAGATATGGGCTTTTGTAAGATAAAGCTGCCAGTTCTGACACTCTCCTGGCCGAAGCCAGGGCTAGTAGCATGGTCACTTTCCATGTGAGATATTTCAAATCCACAGTTTTTAGTGGTTCAAACCAATGAGATTTGAGAAAGTCCAAAACAACATTGAGATCCCACGGTGCCACTGGAGGCACCACAGGGGGCTGTATATGCAGCACTCCCTTAACAAAAGTCTGGACTTCAGGAACTGAAGCCAATTCTTTCTGGAAGAAAATCGACAGGGCCGAAATTTGAACCTTAATAGATCCCAATTTGAGACCCATAGACAATCCTGATTGCAGGAAATGTAGGAATCGACCCAGTTGAAATTCCTCCGTCGGAGCACTCCGATCCTCGCACCACGCAACATATTTTCGCCAAATGCGGTGATAATGTTGCGCGGTTACTTCCTTCCTTGCTTTAATCAAAGTAGGAATGACTTCTTCCGGCATGCCTTTTTCCTTTAGGATCCGGCGTTCAACCGCCATGCCGTCAAACGCAGCCGCGGTAAGTCTTGAAACAGACAGGGACCCTGCTGAAGCAAGTCCCTTCTCAGAGGTAGAGGCCACGGATCTTCCGTGATCATCTCTTGAAGTTCCGGGTACCAAGTCCTTCTTGGCCAATCCGGAACCACTAGTATCGTTCTTACGCCTCTTTGCCGTATAATTCTCAATACTTTTGGTATGAGAGGCAGAGGAGGAAACACATACACCGACTGGTACACCCAAGGCGTTACCAGCGCGTCCACAGCTATTGCCTGCGGATCTCTTGACCTGGCGCAATACCTGTCCAGTTTTTTGTTGAGGCGAGACGCCATCATGTCCACCATTGGTCTTTCCCAACGGGTTACCAGCATGTGGAAAACTTCTGGATGAAGACCCCACTCTCCCGGGTGAAGGTCGTGTCTGCTGAGGAAGTCTGCTTCCCAGTTGTCCACTCCCGGGATGAACACTGCTGACAGTGCTATCACATGATTCTCTGCCCAGCGAAGAATCCTTGCAGCTTCTGCCATTGCACTCCTGCTTCTTGTGCCGCCCTGTCTGTTCACATGGGCGACTGCCGTGATGTTGTCCGACTGGATCAACACCGGTTTTCCTTGAAGCAGAGGTTCTGCCTGGCTTAGAGCATTGTAGATTGCTCTTAGTTCCAGAATGTTTATGTGAAGAGACGTTTCCAGGCTCGACCACACGCCCTGGAAGTTTCTTCCTTGTGTGACTGCTCCCCAGCCTCTCAGGCTGGCGTCCGTGGTCACCAGGATCCAATCCTGTATGCCGAATCTGCGGCCCTCCAATAGATGAGCACTCTGCAACCACCACAGAAGAGATACCCTTGTCCTTGGAGACAGGGTTATCCGCTGGTGCATCTGAAGATGCGACCCTGACCATTTGTCCAACAGATCCCTCTGGAAAATTCTTGCGTGGAATCTGCCGAATGGAATTGCTTCGTAAGAAGCCACCATTTTTCCCAGGACTCTTGTGCATTGATGTACAGACACCTTTCCTGGTTTTAGGAGGTTCCTGACAAGTTCGGATAACTCCTTGGCTTTTTCCTCCGGGAGAAAAACCTTTTTCTGAACCGTGTCCAGAATCATCCCTAGGAACAGCAGACGTGTTGTCGGAATTAACTGGGATTTTGGAATATTCAGAATCCACCCGTGCTGTTTTAGCACTTCTTGAGACAGTGCTAATCCCATCTCTAGCTGTTCTCTGGACCTTGCCCTTATTAGGAGATCGTCCAAGTATGGGATAATTAATACGCCTTTTCTTCGAAGAAGAATCATCATCTCGGCCATTACCTTGGTAAAGACCCGAGGTGCCGTGGACAATCCAAACGGCAGCGTCTGAAACTGATAGTGACAGTTCTGTACGACGAACCTAAGGTACCCCTGGTGTGAGGGGTAAATTGGAACGTGGAGATACGCATCCTTGATGTCCAAGGATACCATAAAGTCCCCTTCTTCCAGGTTCGCTATCACTGCTCTGAGTGACTCCATCTTGAACTTGAACTTCTTTATGTACAGGTTCAAGGATTTCAGATTTAGAATAGGTCTTACCGAGCCATCCGGCTTCGGTACCACAAATAGAGTGGAATAATACCCCTTTCTTTGTTGTAAAAGAGGTACCTTGACTATCACCTGCTGAGAGTACAGCTTGTGAATGGCTTCCAAGACCGTCACCCTGTCGGAGGGGGACGTTGGTAAAGCAGACTTCAGGAAACGGCGAGGTGGATCCGTCTCTAGTTCCAACCTGTACCCCTGAGATATTATCTGCAGGATCCAGGGATCTACCTGCGAGTGAGCCCACTGCGCGCTGAAATTTTTGAGATGACCCCCCACCGCCCCCGAGTCCGCTTGAGAAGCCCCAGCGTCATGCTGAGGCTTTTGTAGAAGCGGGGGAGGGCTTCTGTTCCTGGGAAGGAGCTGCCTGTTGCAGTCTCTTCCCCCTTCCTCTGCCTCGTGGCAGATATGAATATCCCTTTGCTCTCTTGTTTTTAAAGGAACGAAAGGGCTGCGGTTGAAAAGTCGGTGTCTTTTTCTGTTGGGGAGTGACTTGAGGTAAAAAGGTGGATTTCCCGGCTGTAGCCGTGGCCACCAAATCCGATAGACCGACACCAAATAACTCCTCCCCTTTATACGGCAAAACTTCCATATGCCGTTTTGAGTCCGCATCACCTGACCACTGTCGCGTCCATAAACTTCTTCTGGCCGAAATGGACATAGCACTTACCCGTGATGCCAGTGTGCAAATATCCCTCTGTGCATCACGCATATAAAGAAATGCATCCTTTATTTGCTCTAAAGACAGTAAAACATTGTCCCTATCCAGGGTATCAATATTTTCAATCAGGGACTCTGACCAAGCTACCCCAGCACTGCACATCCAGGCTGTCGCTATAGCTGGTCGTAGTATAACACCTGTATGTGTGTATATACTTTTTTGGATATTTTCCATCCTCCTATCTGCTGGATCTTTAAGTGCGGCCGTCTCAGGAGAGGGTAACGCCACTTGTTTTGATAAGCGTGTGAGCGCCTTGTCCACCCTAGGAGGTGTTTCCCAGCGCGCCCTAACCTCTGGCGGGAAAGGGTATAAAGCCAATAACTTCTTTGAAATTAGCATTTTTTTTATCGGGGGCAACCCACGCTTCATCACACACCTCATTTAATTCATCTGATTCAGGAAAAACTATAGGTAGTTTTTTCACACCCCACATAATACCCTGTTTTGTGGTACCTGTAGTATCAGCAATATGTAATGCCTCCTTCATTGCCAAAATCATATAACGTGTGGCCCTACTGGAAAATACGGTTGATTCATCACCGTCGCCACTGGAATCAGTGCCTGTGTCTGGGTCTGTGTCGACCGACTGAGGCAAAGGGCGTTTTACAGCCCCTGACGGTGTTTGAGGCGCCTGGACAGGTGCTAATTGATTGTCCGGCCGTCTCATGTCGTCAAACGACTGCTTTAGCGTGTTGACACTATCCCGTAATTCCATAAATAAAGGCATCCATTCTGGTGTCGACCCCCTAGGGGGTGACATCCCCATATTTGGCAATTGCTCCGCCTCCACACCAATATCTTCCTCATACATGTCGACACACACGTACCGACCCACAGCAGACACACAGGGAATGCTCTTAAAGAAGACAGGACCCCACTAGCCCTTTGGGGAGACAGAGAGAGAGTTTGCCAGCACACACCAAAAAGCGCTATATATGACAGGGATAGCCTTATAATAAGTGCTCCCTGTATAGCTGCTTTAATAATATAATTTTGCCACAATTTTGCCCCCCCTCTCTTGTTTTACCCTGTTTCTGTAGTGCAGTGCAGGGGAGAGCCTGGGAGCCTTCCTGACCAGCGGAGCTGTGAGGAAAATGGCGCTGTGTGCTGAGGAGATAGGCCCCGCCCCTTTTTCGGCGGGCTCGTCTCCCGCTCTTTAGTGGATTCTGGCAGGGGTTAAATATCTCCATATAGCCCCCGGAGGCTATATGTGAGGTATTTTTAGCCAAAATAGGTTTTCATTTGCCTCCCAGGGCGCCCCCCTCCCAGCGCCCTGCACCCTCAGTGACTGCCGTGTGAAGTGTGCTGAGAGGAAAATGGCGCACAGCTGCAGTGCTGTGCGCTACCTTAAGAAGACTGAGGAGTCTTCTGCCGCCGATTCTGGACCTCTTCTCGTTTCAGCATCTGCAAGGGGGCCGGCGGCGAGGCTCCGGTGACCATCCAGGCTGTACCTGTGATCGTCCCTCTGGAGCTAATGTCCAGTAGCCAATCCATCCTGCACGCAGGTGAGTTCACTTCTTCTCCCCTAAGTCCCTCGTTGCAGTGATCCTGTTGCCAGCAGGACTCACTGTAAAATAAAAAACCTAAGCTAAACTTTTCTAAGCAGCTCTTTAGGAGAGCCACCTAGATTGCACCCTTCTCGGCCGGGCACAAAAATCTAACTGAGGCTTGGAGGAGGGTCATAGGGGGAGGAGCCAGTACACACCACCTGATCGTAAAGCTTTACTTTTTGTGCCCTGTCTCCTGCGGAGCCGCTATTCCCCATGGTCCTTTCAGGAACCCCAGCATCCACTAGGACGATAGAGAAACTATAGGTAAATTTAATATACACTGCAGTGTCAGTGGGTGACTCAGTGGGTAATATAGGTGAATATAGCAAACACAGCAGTGTCAGTGGGTAATATAGGTGAATATAGCATACACAGCGGTGTCAGTGGGTATTATAGGTGAATATAGCATACACAGCAGTGTCAGTGGGTAATATAGGTGAATATAGTACACACTGCAGTGGGTGGCTCAGTGGGTAATATAGGTGAATATAGCATACACAGCAGTGTCGGTGGGTAATATAGGTGAATATAGCATACACAGCGGTGTCAGTGGGTAATATAGGTGAATATAGCATACACAGCAGTGTCAGTGGGTAATATAGGTGAATATAGTACACACTGCAGTGGGTGGCTCAGTGGGTAATATAGGTGAATATAGCATACACAGCAGTGTCGGTGGGTAATATAGGTGAATATAGCATACACAGCGGTGTCAGTGGGTATTATAGGTGAATATAGCATACACAGCAGTGTCAGTGGGTAATATAGGTGAATATAGTACACACTGCAGTGGGTGGCTCAGTGGGTAATATAGGTGAATATAGCATACACAGCAGTGTCGGTGGGTAATATAGGTGAATATAGCATACACAGCGGTGTCAGTGGGTAATATAGGTGAATATAGCATACACAGCGGTGTCAGTGGGTATTATAGGTGAATATAGCATACACAGCAGTGTCAGTGGGTAATATAGGTGAATATAGTACACACTGCAGTGTCAGTGGGTAGCTCAGTGGGTAATATAGGTGAATATAGCATACACAGCAGTGTCAGTGGATAATATAGGTGAATATAGCATACACAGCGTTGTCAGTGGGTAATATAGGTGAATATAGTACACACTGCAGTGGGTGGCTCAGTGGGTAATATAGGTGAATATAGCATACACAGCAGTGTCGGTGGGTAATATAGGTGAATATAGCATACACAGCGGTGTCAGTGGGTAATATAGGTGAATATAGCATACACAGCGGTGTCAGTGGGTATTATAGGTGAATATAGCATACACAGCAGTGTCAGTGGGTAATATAGGTGAATATAGTACACACTGCAGTGTCAGTGGGTAGCTCAGTGGGTAATATAGGTGAATATAGCATACACAGCAGTGTCAGTGGATAATATAGGTGAATATAGCATACACAGCGGTGTCAGTGGGTAATATAGGTGAATATAGCATACATAGCAGTGTCAGTGGGTATTACTAGATGGGGAAATATAGGTGATTATAGTATACACAGCAGTGTCAGTGGGTAATATAGGTGAATATAGCATATACAGCAGAGTCAGTGGGTAATATAGGTGAATATAGTTGAAAGGATTTGCCCTTATATTCTTTAACCCTCGATGTGATGGCCTCTCAGACGTCTGGGAGTGTAAACCTTTATGCTATCAGTTACATGCACAACACAAGCAGTAAAAATTCACACTGTTTATTGTTCGTTAAACATAAGTATATAAAAGAAAGGATTTAGGGCGTGTATATCCAAAGTCAATAACTAATTGGACAGAACACAAAAGGGGCTAACATAACATGATTGGCTAGGAACTGCCGCAGTGGAAGGATATGCATATATGGGTTTTCTACAAGTTTCTCAAAACATTTAACAAAGTATGTAACACAGGATATTTGATAACACAGAAATAGAAATACAGGTTTGATCTGGTATGGAACTGTCCTTGAGAAGCAGACACATACAAGCCTGGTATTGTATGAGCAGATAAAGGTATCCAGCACAGGGTAGCACGCATCTATGCAAACACATAACAGTTCATATAGCATGTTTTAACCCTTCATTAGGGAAGTAGAAATATTCACTTTTACACTGTAACTATTATAAGGAAATTGATCATATAAAAGGTAATATTTACAAAGACAGAAGAGCTAACCCTTCAATCCCCTCTTAGAATCATGATTATTATATGACATGATTCTTGAGTGAGGCTCCTTTCTTGTTCCTCCAGTTCTTGAGATATTGGACATAATCGTCGGGTCCCTTACTATCAGAGGAGGTGACAGGACTGGTGGTTATATCATAGTACATCAGGGCCTTATCAATGCCTTTGGAGGTAAGTTTCTTTCCACAGGGGATTACACAATAAACTATAATGCCTACAAGAATTAAAGTTACAAGTATGAATATGCTTATTTGCACAAGAGCCTGTTTCCAATTTTCAAACCATCCAAAATATTGGCTCCATGGGTTATCAATACCTGAATTTTTCTTAAGTTCTATGGATAAGGTTTCTAACTCGTTTATGGCTAAAGTAACCTTACCATTGGGACCAGTGTTGTCAGGAATATATGTACAACAGCCTTCCACCTTACTAATGTAAACACATGTACCGCCTTTTTCTGCTAGGATCATGTCAAGGGCCATTCTATTTTGGAATGTCATTTGGGAAGTGGCTTCTAGCTGTTCAGCTATACCTTTAAGAGCATCTTTGGTATCATTAACAAATCTTTGTTGATTATAATATATATAATTAATCCAGGCTACGTTTTTATTTACAGTTACTATAGGAAACAATGACTCAAAACCCGCAGCCACCTCATCTCTAGCTTTGAACTCATTTGGAACACCTCTTGGGACCCCTATAGCATCAATGTATACGTGGGGGTCAAAGCTACCTCCTGGGAGTGCTCTTTTCTTTCGATTAGCAGGAGTATTAGAGGGAGGAGTGGGGTCATCGGTGATCATTAAAAAGGCTGAAAAAACAATTTTCCTGTTCTAGGGGTATATTAAGGGGCACTGTACCTAGGTGGGGCCTAGATTTGCCACAGACATAACAGTTGCTTTTATTGTGTTTGTTGTCAGCAAGTTTAGGGAACATGAAATAATCAAGGATGTATGTGGCTACGTGTGTATTGGAGGAATTGTACCACAAGGTGGGGACCCCATCTGTTTGTGTGATGTCGACTTCACATATTGTGAGGTGAATGAGGGCCAGTAGGGCTATCGAGATAGTCCCCAGGATAGAGATAGGGGGCAGGTTCTTCATCGTTTTCTGTTCTTCTGTCTTCGCTAGGTGGGAGGTCAGGGCTGTCTGCCCCGGTTCGTACCTCACTGGAATCACTTGCTTCCCTCTCTAGGTCTGGTCTAGGAACCTTTTTTACTCAGGATGCATGGATCCAGGTAGGACTTTCCTCTGTCAGGACTGCTGTCCGGGTAACTGCTACGACCTCTGTCTCTGGACCATAGGTGAAGTCTCCTGGGCTCTTGTTCCTGGGGAGCACCTTCACCACGACTCTGTCTCCGACTTTAAAGGGGTGTGTAGGTTCCTGTGGATTCAAAGGGTTTTTACAAACAACCTCATGTTCAATTTCATTCAGTTTTGTTATCAGGGACCTGAGTTCTAGATCTCCTTCCTGTATTACTAGTGGTTTCTTAGCCCAGGGTGTAGGAAAAGGCCTGCCCATTAGTATTTCAAATGGGGAGTAACCTAGAGTCTTTTGTGGGGTATTCAAGATGCTGGTGTTTAGCTTTATTAGGGTTGTTCCTGGGGCAAGTGATGCATCTGCTAACATACTGGTCCACAAGTGATTTGGCATTAGTAACATAAAAATCATTGGTTAGTAGGAGGAGTGTTGTGGCTTCACCACGGTGACCAACACCACGGCACTGGGCAACGAGCAAAGGGGCACTGGACTGGGGTATACAGGGTTTCCCCTCTTTGCAGATTAATCCTGATTTAGGATTTTTTCTGCAGAATTGGGTAAGTCCAGTCGGAGAGATCAGTATTAGTCGCAGCAGCTTGAAGTTGAGTGAGCAGATGGACGTTGTCAAGGGAGGGACATGCTCTAGTGAGTGCAATGAGTTCTGCAGCTTGCGCGGACTGATAAGGTATTGGTAGGGTTTCCAACACAGTATCAGGGAGGGTGACAATGGCATAGCCAGCCTGGTATGTATTGTCATTGGGCCTACTACATGAGCCGTCAACAAAAACTATGTCTGCGCCTGGTATGGGAACGGGAGACATGTCAAGTCTGGGAGAAGTTTCAGCTTCAATGGAAGCAGCACAGTCATGTAGGTCGGGTGGTTCATCCTCAGGACCTTTCAAGCCTAAAAGGGCATTGAGAATGGGTGCAGGGCCAGAAGAACTAGCAGTGTACTTAATGGTAAGGGTAGGGTTACTCAAAAGGAGTACTTCATATCCACTAAGGCGTTGTGCTGACATGTGCTGTGTGTGTAAGCCTTTAAGTATTGCCAGGACATCATGTGTGGTGTGGAGTACTGTGATGTGGCCTAAAGTGAGGGTAGTGGCCATTTCTGCAACCATTGCACAGGCTGCCAAAGCCCTGAGGCAGGCAGGCATACCTTGCACAGACACTGGCATGACTTTGGGAAAAAAATGCCACGGGGCGCAACTTCCCTCCATGAAACTGTGTGAGCACCCCCGCCATGGTTTTACAATTGTCCCTTGCATATAGATGGAAAGGTAGTACATAATTGGGGAGGCCAAGTGCCGGACTTTTCATCAACATACATTTTAAACTTTCATATGCAGTTAACATTTCTTGTGACCATTGTACAGTTTTAGGTTTGTCCTTCAGTGTGGCTTGTCTCAAAATGTTATCATAATAGGAGCAATCAGAAATCCACTGTCTGCAGTAATTTACCATACCCAGGAAGGACAGTAGTTCCTTCTGGGTAGTTGGGGTGACCAGGCCCAATACAGACTGTATGCGTTGTGGACTGACTTTCCTCTCTCCCTGAGTGAGCACAAAACCTAAGTAATCAACATGCTTTTTTTTACACCATTGCATTTTTATTTTGGACACCTTGTGTCCACATTCACAAAGCCAGTTTAGTAATGAAACACCATCCTCTCGGCAGGCCTCCTCAGTTTGACTACAGAGCAGCAGATCATCTGCATACTGTAGCAGGACTGAACCATGGTGAGGTTGCCAGGGCCTCAATGTGGCCTGGAGACAACAGGTGCGTCAATAATCTGCACCAGGTAAGTTGTTTACCCTCAAAAGAAAAGGCAAAAAGTAATTGTGTCTGTGAATCTACAGGCATGCTGAAAAAAGGCATTCTTCAAATCAATTACAGAGAAGAACGCAGCATCTGCAGGGATTGCAGAAATGAGTGAGTTTACATCTGGAACAATTGGTGCAATTGGGACAATTAGCTGATTGATCGCTCTGAGATTCTGTACAAATCTTATACTGCCATCAGCTTTTGCAACAGGGTTCACAGGAGTACAGTATGGTGATACAATATGTCTGAGAATACCCTGTTGTAAGAATTGCTGTATCATGGGGCGGAGACCTTCTATCTTTTCTGGTGAGAGGGGATACTGCATAAGTCAGAACACAAAACACTGGTTGTTGCACCGCTGTCCACTAAAAAGGGAATTTTACTTCCATTTATAATAAGTGGCAGCAGAGGTGAATCTTTACTATGACGGGAGAGTTGAATAAAGGCTGGGATGCCCTCCTCCGGGCCCCGTCAGTGCGCGGGGTCTTTGGAATCTTCCCTGACTGCGGGGTTGGTTCTGTCTGTCAAAGCGTCTGGAGTTCTGATAGTTATGAGTGAGTGGGGAAGTGAGTAAGCTTTCTGAGTTAAGCAATGGTAAGCCAGCGTCATCTGTCCAGCAGTCCTTAAACCTTTTCCAAAACGCAGTAACAGACTATGAAGGTTTCTGTTTACAAGCCACAGCGACAGGCAAAAAAAGCACAGGCTTTAAAGACTTCCTTCATATGTGTATAGCTGCGTCCTTTGCAAGCTTTGCGCAAATAAGATATACAGCCATCGAGGGTAATAGTGGGCTTGGGACAGTGTTTTACTATTATCTAAACTCTGGGTTATTGGTGCTAGGGATAGAGCTAGTGGACGCACCCTCCAGCAGTGAAGTTGGAGGCGATCCCATCTAGTGTGAAAGGGTTACTGCTGCCAAGAGATTTGTGTCTCTGAGCGCAGGATACATTGGAATGCAAGGGGGAGGGAGAGGGATTTCAAAGATTTATAGTTTCTCTGCAGCGTCGCTTCTGTGCTGTTGGAAACTGACATTTTTTCTTAAATCTCCATATAGAAAAGGTAATTACTGCCTTCCCGTAGGAATGGGTCCTGTCCTGCTTTCTCTGTCCATCCCGCTAAATTATCCACCCATGGGTTAACTAAGTAATACTCTGAGGTAGAGTTACGGGCAACATACATCTTGCATGTCTCACCAGGGAGGGGCGGGGGATATGTAGTTTTTTACTCTGACTAGAGCCCATTGTCAGACAGTAATATAAATCAACAATACAACTTTTAAAAGAAAATATCTAAAATATACAACACTCTACTTACTATACATGCATCAGCTTAACCAGTTAATTAGTCATTGACAATATCACAATATTATCTGTATAGTGAGAACATGAAATCTTTTGACGAGTACGATACTTACCATTCGTACAAGATGTCAGAAAAATACAGCGTTTTAAACAGGAAGCAAGAAAAGTGTTTGAGTAAAGATATCTGGCAGACGAAAACTTACCAGCCGTCTGGACCAAATATAAGAACTTATCTCACTACAAACATACAAGTATAGACGATCAAATCGAGGTATAATCTACGTTACGTATAGACCCCAGGTCTATTTTTTAAGTATCCCAGATACTGACGTCTTTGGAGAATTGCGCTTGGACCCCTGGTCCTTTCTCAGACGTATCTTTAAGTCCCAGACATTAAAGATTCTATGGTATCCCTGATACCTGTTTTATGCTTTTACATAAAACTTCGTAATATTAAGTCCCGGACTTAAATATTACCTTGTCACGTGTTCCCGGAACACTGACACGGATTCAGCTTCAGTGTATGACCGCAATCCTGTATGGCAAAGACAGACAATAAATTCTCTATCTTACCATTCAGGGACGATCACTGAATCGCGGACATAGCCCCCAGCTGAAAGGATTTGCCCTTATATTCTTTAACCCTCGATGTGATGGCCTCTCAGACGTCTGGGAGTGTAAACCTTTATGCTATCAGTTACATGCACAACACAAGCAGTAAAAATTCACACTGTTTATTGTTCGTTAAACATAAGTATATAAAAGAAAGGATTTAGGGCGTGTATATCCAAAGTCAATAACTAATTGGACAGAACACAAAAGGGGCTAACATAACATGATTGGCTAGGAACTGCCGCAGTGGAAGGATATGCATATATGGGTTTTCTACAAGTTTCTCAAAACATTTAACAAAGTATGTAACACAGGATATTTGATAACACAGAAATAGAAATACAGGTTTGATCTGGTATGGAACTGTCCTTGAGAAGCAGACACATACAAGCCTGGTATTGTATGAGCAGATAAAGGTATCCAGCACAGGGTAGCACGCATCTATGCAAACACATAACAGTTCATATAGCATGTTTTAACCCTTCATTAGGGAAGTAGAAATATTCACTTTTACACTGTAACTATTATAAGGAAATTGATCATATAAAAGGTAATATTTACAAAGACAGAAGAGCTAACCCTTCAATAGTATACACTGCAGTGTCTGGGTGGTTCAGACGGTATTAACAGATGGGGAACTATAAGTAATTTTAGTTTACATTGTAGTGTCAGTGGGTGGCTCAGTGGGTAATATAGGTGAATATAGCATACACAGCCGTGTCAGTGGGTGGCTCAGTGGGTAATATAGGTGAATATAGCATATACAGCAGTGTCAGTGGGTAATATAGGTGAATATAGCATACACAGCAGTGTCAGTGGGTAATATAGGTGAATATAACATACACAGCAGTGTCAGTGGGTATTACCAGATGGGGAACTACAGGTGAATATAGTATACACTGCAGTGTCTGGGTGGTTCAGACGGTATTAACAGATGGGGAACTATAAGTAATTTTAGTTTACATTGTAGTGTCAGTGGGTAATATAGGTGAATATAGCATACACAGCCGTGTCAGTGGGTGGCTCAGTGGGTAATATAGGTGAATACAGCATATACAGCAGTGTCAGTGGGTAATATAGGTGAATATAGCATACACAGCAGTGTCAGTGGGTGGCTCAGTGGGTAATATAGGTGATTATAGCATATACAGCAGTGTCAGTGGGTGGCTCAGTGGGTAATATAGGTGAATAAAACATACACAGCAGTGTCAGTGGGTGGCTCAGTGGGTAATATAGGTGAATAAAACATACACAGCAGTGTCAGTGGGTATTACCAGATGGGGAACTGCAGGTGAATATAGTATACACTGCAGTGTCTTGGTGATTCAGACGGTATTAACAGATGGGGAACTATAATAAGAATTTACTCACCGGTAATTCTATTTCTCGTAGTCCGTAGTGGATGCTGGGGACTCCGTCAGGACCATGGGGAATAGCGGCTCCGCAGGAGACAGGGCACAAAATTTAAAAGTTTGACCACTAGGTGGTGTGTACTGGCTCCTCCCCCTATGACCCTCCTCCAAGCCTCAGTTAGGATACTGTGCCCGGACGAGCGTACACAATAAGGAAGGATTTTGAATCCCGGGTAAGACTCATACCAGCCACACCAATCACACCGTACAACTTGTGATCTGAACCCAGTTAACAGTATGATAACGTAGGAGCCTCTGAAAAGATGGCTCACAACAATAAACAACCCGATTTTTTTGTAACAATAACTATGTACAAGTATTGCAGACAATCCGCACTTGGGATGGGCGCCCAGCATCCACTACGGACTACGAGAAATAGAATTACCGGTGAGTAAATTCTTATTTTCTCTGACGTCCTAGTGGATGCTGGGGACTCCGTCAGGACCATGGGGATTATACCAAAGCTCCCAAACGGGCGGGAGAGTGCGGATGACTCTGCAGCACCGAATGAGAGAACTCCAGGTCCTCCTTAGCCAGGGTATCAAATTTGTAGAATTTTACAAACGTGTTCTCCCCTGACCACGTAGCTGCTCGGCAGAGTTGTAATGCCGAGACCCCTCGGGCAGCCGCCCAAGATGAGCCCACCTTCCTTGTGGAGTGGGCATTGACAGATTTAGGCTGTGGCAGGCCTGCCACAGAATGTGCCAGTTGAATTGTGCTACAAATCCAACGAGCAATCGTCTGCTTAGAAGCAGGAGCACCCAGCTTGTTGGGTGCATACAGTATAAACAGCGAGTCAGATTTTCTGACTCCAGCCGTCCTTGAAATATATATTTTCAATGCTCTGACAACGTCCAGCAACTTGGAATCCTCCAAATCGCTAGTAGCCGCAGGCACCACAATAGGCTGGTTCAGGTGAAACGCTGATACCACCTTAGGCAGAAAATGAGGACGCGTCCTCAATTCTGCCCTGTCCGAATGGAAAATCAGATATGGGCTTTTATACGATAAAGCCGCCAATTCCGACACTTTCCTGGCTGAAGCCAGGGCCAGTAGCATGGTTACTTTCCATGTAAGATATTTCAAATCTACCGATTTGAGTGGCTCAAACCAATGGGATTTGAGAAAATCCAAAACTACATTGAGATCCCACGGTGCCACTGGGGGCACAACCGGGGGCTGTATATGTAGTACTCCTTTTACAAAAGTCTGGACTTCAGGAACTGAAGCCAATTCTTTCTGGAAGAAAATCGACAGGGCCGAAATTTGAACCTTAATGGACCCTAATTTGAGGCCCATAGATAATCCTGTTTGCAGGAAATGTAGGAATCGACCCAGTTGAAATTCCTCTGTCGGGGCCTTCCTGGCCTCACACCATGCAACATATTTTCTCCAAATGCGGTGATAATGTTGTGCAGTCACCTCCTTCCTGGCTTTGACCAGGGTAGGGATGACCTCTTCCGGAATGCCTTTTTCCCTTAGGATCCGGCGTTCAACCGCCATGCCGTCAAACGCAGCCGCGGTAAGTCTTGGAATAGACACGGTCCCTGCTGAAGCAGATCCCTTCTTAGAGGTAGAGGCCACGGATCTTCCGTGAGCATCTCCTGAAGTTCCGGGTACCAAGTCCTTCTTGGCCAGTCCGGAGCCACTAGTATCGTTCTTACTCCCCTTTGCCGTATAATTCTCAGTACCTTGGGTATGAGAGGCAGAGGAGGAAACACATACACTGACTGGTACACCCATGGTGTTACCAGAGCGTCCACAGCTATTGCCTGAGGGTCTCTTGACCTGGCGCAATACCTGTCCAGTTTTTTGTTGAGGCGGGACGCCATCATGTCCACCATTGGTCTTTCCCAATGGACTACAATCATTTGGAAGACTTCTGGATGAAGTCCCCACTCTCCCGGGTGAAGATCGTGTCTGCTGAGGAAGTCTGCTTCCCAGTTGTCCACTCCCGGGATGAACACTGCTGACAGTGCTATCACATGATTTTCCGCCCAGCGAAGAATCCTTGCAGCCTCTGCCCTCCTGCTTCTTGTGCCACCCTGTCTGTTTACGTGGGCGACTGCCGTGATGTTGTCCGACTGGATCAACACCGGCTGACCCTGAAGCAGAGGGTTTGCCAGGCTTAGAGCATTGTAGATTGCTCTTAGTTCCAGTATATTTATGTGAAGAGACGTTTCCAGGCTTGACCACACGCCCTGGAAGTTTCTTCCTTGTGTGACCTTCGTGCATGGAATCTGCCGAATGGAATCGCTTCGTAAGAAGCCACCATTTTTCCCAGGACTCTTGTGCATTGATGCACAGACACTGTCCCTGGTTTTAGGAGGTTCCTGACGAGTTCGGATAACTCCCTGGCTTTCTCCTCCGGAAGAAATACCTTTTTCTGAACAGTGTCCAGAATCATCCCTAGGAACAGCAGACGTGTCGACGGGATCAGTTGGGATTTTGGAAAATTCAGAATCCACCCGTGCTGTTGGAGCACTACTTGAGTTAGTGCTACTCCGACCTCCAGCTGTTCTCTGGATCTTGCCCTTATCAGGAGATCGTCCAAGTAAGGGATAATTAATACGCCTTCTCTTCGAAGAAGGATCATCATTTCGGCCATTACCTTGGTAAAGACCCTGGGTGCCGTGGACAATCCAAACGGCAGCGTCTGAAACTGATAATGACAGTTTTGTACCACGAACCTGAGGTACCCTTGGTGTGAAGGGCAAATTGGGACATGAAGGTAAGCATCCTTGATGTCCAAGGACACCATAAAATCCCCTTCTTCCAGATTCGCTATCACTGCTCTGAGTGACTCCATCTTGAACTTGAATTTTTGTATGTACAGGTTCAGAGATTTCAGATTTAGAATAGGTCTTACCGAGCCGTCCGACTTCGGTACCACAAATAGCGTGGAGTAATACCCCTTTCCCTGTTGTAGAAGGGGTACCTTGATTATCACCTGCTGAGAATACAGCTTGTGAATGGCTTCCAATACCGTCGCCCTGTCTGAGGGAGACGTTGGCAAAGCAGATTTTAGGAACCGGCGAGGGGGAGACTTCTCGAATTCCAACCTGTAACCCTGAGATACTACCTGCAGGATCCAGGGGTCCACCTGCGAGTGAGCCCACTGTGCGCTGAAATTCTTGAGGCGATCCCCCACCGCCCCTGAGTCCGCTTGTAAGGTCCCAGCGTCATGCTGAGGCCTTTGCAGAAGCCGGGGAGGACTTCTGCTCCTGGGAAGGGGCTGCTTGCTGCAGTCTCTTACCCTTTCCTTTGCCTCGGGGCAAATATGAATGTCCTTTTGCTCGCTTGTTCTTATAGGAACGAAAGGACTGCGGCTGAAAAGACTGTGTCTTTTTCTGCTGGGAGGGGACTTGAGGTAAAAAGGTGGACTTCCCGGCTGTTGCCGTGGCTACCAAATCCGATAGACCGACCCCAAATAATTCCTCCCCTTTATACGGCAATACTTCCATATGCCGTTTGGAATCCGCATCGCCTGACCACTGTCGTGTCCATAGACTTCTTCTGGCAGATATGGACATCGCACTTACTCTTGATGCCAGAGTGCAGATATCCCTCTGTGCATCTCGCATATAAAGGAATGCATCCTTTAATTGCTCTATAGTCAATAAAATACTGTCCCTATCCAGGGTATCAATATTTTCAGTCAGGGAATCCGACCAAGCCACCCCAGCACTGCACATCCAGGCTGAGGCGATTGCTGGTCGCAGTATAACACCAGTATGTGTGTATATACTTTTTAGAGTATTTTCCAGCCTCCTATCAGCTGGATCCTTGAGGGCGGCCGTATCAGGAGACGGTAACGCCACTTGTTTGGATAAACGTGTGAGCGCCTTGTCCACCCTAGGGGGTGTTTCCCAGCGCGCCTTAACCTCTGGCGGGAAAGGGTATAACGCCAATAACTTCTTTGAAATTAGCAGTTTTTTATCAGGGGTAACCCACGCTTCATCACACACATCATTCAATTCCTCTGATTCAGGAAAAACTACAGGTAGTTTTTTCAGACCCCACATAATACCCCTTTTTGTGGTACTTGCAGTATCAGAGATATGCAAAGCCTCCTTCATTGCCGTGATCATATAACGTGTGGCCCTACTGGAAAATACGTTCGTTTCTTCACCGTCGACACTAGATTCGGTGTCCGTGTCTGGGTCTGTGTCGACCGACTGAGGCAAAGGGCGTTTTACAGCCCCTGACGGTGTTTGAGACGCCTGTACAGGTACTAACTGGTTTGCCGGTCGTCTCATGTCGTCAACCGACTTTTGCAGCGTGCTGACATTATCACGTAATTCCATAAACAAAGCCATCCATTCCGGTGTCGACTCCCTAGGGGGTGACATCACCATTACCGGCAATTGCTCCGCCTCCACACCAACATCGTCCTCATACATGTCGACACACACGTACCGACACACAGCAGACACACAGGGAATGCTCTGATAGAAGACAGGACCCCACTAGCCCTTTGGGGAGACAGAGGGAGAGTTTGCCAGCACACACCAAAGCGCTATAATTATATAGGAACAACCTTATATAAGTGTTGTTTCCTTATAGCTGCTTAAATATATATAATATCGCCAAAAAATGCCCCCCCTCTCTGTTTTTTACCCTGTTTCTGTAGTGCAGTGCAGGGGAGAGCCTGGGAGCCTTCCTAGCAGCGGAGCTGTGTAGGAAAATGGCGCTGTGTGCTGAGGAGATAGGCCCCGCCCCCTATTCCGGCGGGCTCTTCTCCCGGTTTTTCTGAGACCTGGCAGGGGTGAAATTCATCCATATAGCCTCATGGACTATATGTGATGTATTCTTTTTAGCCAGAAAGGTATTAACATTGCTGCCCAGGGCGCCCCCCCCAGCGCCCTGCACCCTCAGTGACCGCCGGTGTGAAGTGTGCCTGAGCGCAATGGCGCACAGCTGCAGTGCTGTGCGCTACCTCATGAAGACTGAAAAGCCTTCAGCCGCCGGTTTCTGGACCTCTTCTTACTTCGGCATCTGCAAGGGGGTCGGCGGCGCGGCTCCGGTGACCCATCCAGGCTGTACCTGTGATCGTCCCTCTGGAGCTAGTGTCCAGTAGCCTAAGAAGCAAATCCATCCTGCACGCAGGTGAGTTCACTTCTTCTCCCCTAGGTCCCTCGTTGCAGTGAGCCTGTTGCCAGCAGGACTCACTGAAAATAATAAAACTATCAAAACTTTTACTCTAAGCAGCTCTTTATGAGAGCCACCTAGATTGTACCCTGCTCGGACGGGCACAAAAACCTAACTGAGGCTTGGAGGAGGGTCATAGGGGGAGGAGCCAGTACACACCACCTAGTGGTCAAACTTTTAAATTTTGTGCCCTGTCTCCTGCGGAGCCGCTATTCCCCATGGTCCTGACGGAGTCCCCAGCATCCACTAGGACGTCAGAGAAAAGTGATTTTAGTATACATTGTAGTCAGTGGGTGGCTCGGTGGGTAATATAGGTGAATATAGCATACACAGCAGTGTCAGTGGGTGGCTCAGTGGGTAATATAGGTGATAGTATACACTGCAGTGTTTATGGATAATACATTGCAGACTGGGTGGCTCAGTGGCTATGATCACCGCTAGGTAATAGAGAGATGAGTGCTCAGTGCAGAACACAGAGGTAGGGAGGGGACAGGACTCATGAAGACGTTGAGCTCTCTCCTCTGCTCTGTCCATGCCTGACTGGTGTCCCCGCCCATCCCCGTGACGTCAGGCCGGTGCCGGAAGTGACGCAGGTAGTGCGCGCCGCAGTGACACAGAGAATCAGCGGATAATGGAGGAGATCGGGGTGATCACAGAGAAGAGCGGCGCCCAGGTACCTGTTCCCCGGGGAGGGCGCTCCATGTTCTAGCCTGACCCGCTGACTGGCGGCTGAGGCGGGGATGGGTGATCACACAGGTGTGGCTCCCATAGTGTCTGCGCTGCTGGGGTATCCTCCTGACAGCCCCCCTCCGGCCCTCATCTAGCAGTGCAGGGGTATATAGCCCCCCCGGCCCTCATCTAGCAGTGCAGGGGTATATAGCCCCCCCTCCGGCCCTCCTCTAGCAGTGCAGGGGTATATAGCCCCCCCCCGGCCCTCATCTAGCAGTGCAGGGGTATATAGCCCCCCCCCCCCCCCGGCCCTCATCTAGTAGTGCAGGGGTATATAGCCCCCCCCCCCCCCGGCCCTCATCTAGCAGTGCAGGGGTATATAGCCCCCCCCCCCCCCCTTCCCGGCCCTCATCTAGCTGTCCAGCGGTATATAGGGGGCCCTCATCTAGCTGGCCAGCGGTATATAGGGGGCCTCCCTCCAGCCCTCACCTAGCAGTGCAGCGGAATATAGGGGAACCCCCTCCGGCCATCATCTAGCAGTACAGCAGTATATAGGGGGCCCTCATCTAGCTGTCCAGCGGTATATAGGGGGGGCCCCTCCGGCCATCATCTAGCAGTGCAGCGGTATATAGGGGAACCCCCTCCGGCCATCATCTAGCAGTGCAGCGGTATATAGGGGAAACCCTCCGGCCATCATCTAGCAGTGCAGTGGTATATAGGGCCCCCCCCTCCGACCCTCATCTAGTAGTGCAGCGGTATATAGGGGACCCTCATCTAGCAGTCCTCACCCCCAGCTAGGGATGGCTGCTCACCATTACCTATGGAAGCCCATCAGGGCTCCATGGAAATGGTTTGCCCCTTTGGTGCCAGGATTGCCGCCATCACATGCTGATATCCGATCCAATGTGTAATTCAGTCCCCTCACCTGTGGATGCCCAGAAGTAGGGTTGGCCATCGATCATCAATGGTTTAGCTACCATCGATGGTCAGAGATCTCTAGTGCGTGGTTTCTCCATCGATGGCCATTAACTGATGGTATACTATCGATGGCTGAGTCCGATGGTAAAACTTAAATGCATTTTGTGCAGGTACTGACTGTGCATGTGCAATATATGAAACATGGTCAGTGGTTCAAACCCATGTACCATCTATGTCATGGCCGTCAGTGGTTGGTCACCACTACCTGGAAGCGGTGTCCCCAACATAGTGTCTGTATCACCACTACTATTCTATGGCCAGCCCTACTGCCAGTGTCCCAACTGTAGCCAATCACCGCTCTTCTAGCAATTTTATATGTGGGCGTCTTATTTTTATAATAGAAAGCCCTAGAATGCAGATTATGTGGATGCAGTTTCCTTATATAAATGTTCTTCCATCCCAGGATGAAGCCCCCTCCCTGGTGTCTTCACGCCCAGTTACGGCGCTCTCTTTTCTTGGTCCAGAGCCTGAAGATTTGGAGGATTTATACAGTCGGTATAAGGTGAGCGCTCTCGTTATACCCTTAATACAGTATTCCACTGCTGCTCCTGAAGGTTCCAGTTATGTCAGAATGATTTGTCTGTAATGACTGCTACATTGTACCCTACCCTACTGCCTCTGCTAGTGTCATTGATATCAGACAGCCACGTGTCTCTTTCTGATGAGTCTCTTCTCTGTGTCACAGAAACTACAACAGGAGTTGGAATTCTTAGAGGTTCAGGAGGAATATATTAAGGATGAGCAGAAGAACCTGAAAAAGGAGTTCCTGCACGCCCAGGAGGAGGTGAAGCGCATCCAGAGTATCCCGCTGGTCATCGGGCAGTTCCTGGAGGCTGTGGACCAGAATACTGCGATTGTAGGGTCCACAACTGGTACGAGATGGCCCTGAGATAGGCGGGTGGAAATATGACTACTACTGGGGTTCATTACATGGGTACTGTAGTTTCACTAAAGCTTCTAAAAATGGAAAGTGATGTTGTTGTTGCCCATAGCAACGAAACAGAGTATTGCTATCGTTCCTCTATTGCATCTTAGAAAATGATATAATCTGATTAGTTGCTATGTGAAACGCCACCACTACGTCTATATTAGAAGCTTTAGTAAACCTACCCCTTAGAGTCTAATGCATTTGATATAGTTTTCTGCATTAACATTTGTCCATTTACATAATTTCTTTAGGATCCAATTACTATGTGCGGATACTAAGCACCATCGACCGGGAACTGCTGAAGCCGAACGCCTCGGTTGCGCTCCACAAGCACAGCAATGCACTGGTAGATGTCCTCCCCCCAGAGGCTGACAGTAGTATCATGATGCTCACGTCAGGTAATGACCCATCGCTAATCTCCTGCCAGTCTTTGTGTCGCTCCCGCCCCCTGCACATTAGGCAGAGTCAGGACTGCGCCACTGGAGTACACTGCGGACAAATGTAACAAAGTGAGATATCTGCGAGATGCCGATTAGCAGTAAGATGTTAAGTGACCATTATCCAGGTTGGTTCTGCATTGTGGAAATTGGTGCTTTAAATCTAAATCGCTGCAATCTCACGGCTGCCTCCAGCTCGCATGCTGTTACTTTCAGGCCTGTGTCTCCTACTGATATCAGCATACAGGTATTACACATGAGACTATCCCACCCACCATGTGGGTCACCTAGTCCAGATAATGTATCTTATTCACATTCGTGTCCCTTCAGACCAGAAGCCGGACGTGTTATATTCGGACATTGGAGGCATGGACATCCAAAAGCAGGAGGTCAGGGAGGCCGTGGAGCTGCCACTAACACACTTTGAGCTCTATAAGCAGGTGTGTGAGACTCTGCATTTACATGGAGCATATGCTGTATTAGACTATGTGATAATAGTAGGCGGTGAACCGTAACGCTTTTTACTCTCTCTGCTTATGCAGATCGGTATTGATCCTCCCCGTGGAGTTCTGATGTACGGTCCTCCTGGTTGCGGCAAGACCATGCTGGCCAAAGCTGTGGCCCATCACACAACAGGTCAGTGAGAATGAGACTTCTAGTTCTGTTCTGTGGCTTCAGAATTCCGGACCCCATTGTAGTGGGACAGTCATACACTGAGGGGTAAATGTAATGGAATACATATGTATTCCCGGCGGCGGGATGCCGGCTGTCGCTATCCCAACAGTGAAATCTCGCACACCAGTATGCCGGCAGCGGGGCGAGCATTACGAGTCCCCTTGTTGGCTCCTTGCGCTCACCACGCTGCAGGCTCGGTGGCTTACTGCGCTCCCCACAGGATCTATTCGCACTCTATGGGTGTCGTGGACACCCACGGGTGGGAATAGCCCCTGTGTGCCGGGATTCCGTCTGTCTGGATTCCGGCATCGATATCCCAATTTAATGGCCTGCTGCACAGTGCAGGCATCGGCAAATTCCTGGAAAGACTGCCTGATGGTTTTAAAAGGGCACTCCTCTAGTCAATTTGTTTTTGTCTTTTAAATGATTGCCCCTTTAAAACAGTGGTCAGTCTCGCCATGAACTCGCCGATGTCTGTATCACGCAGGCTAATGTGTTACTATATAAACACATTCACAATCACTATTAGATAGTGACTGTTACTAAGCAAGGAAGTAGTAAGAGAGAGATGCTTGGTGATTAAGGGGGTCATTCAGTTTGCGGATGCGTGGGCATACACATTGCATTCGCATCCCCGATGTGTGCGACCGCAGTGTGATTGACAGTGGCGGGTGTTTTCGGGACGTAGCATCAGGGAGGGGGGGGCAAACGGGGGCAGGGTGGGACCGGTTTCGGGGCGGCTGCGTGATGTCACCTTAGTTCCAATGCGTTCGCAATTAGATTGCGAACGCATTGGGAGGTGGCCCCACACATTCTGGGGGCGGCCTTTCCCTGTGTTGGGCGTCACTCAGCATGTTCAGAGATGAACGCAGATCCGGCTGCGTATGCCGTGATCTGCGTCCTTCTCTGAATATCCCCCTATATGCGCTGTCTGAAAGAATTCTTGGAGACCTTCGATTTAAGCCCAGTTGTTACTCCAAAATCATGTTTGAACTTATTTGGACAGGAAGACGGGCTCATATAATCTCAGTTTACACCACTGTATGAAATTTTAGTTATGAACAGTTTATTTACTACCAGTCCTTTATATAGCGGCAGCATATTGTCTTGTGTTGTACAATTTCTCATTAACTGTAATAGTCCCATTTTTTTTTTTTTTGTAGCTGCTGTAGTCTAAAAAATATATTTCATTAAAGGAGCGTAAGTTTGTGTAGGATAAGCGCAGTGTGTCCGCAGAGTAAGCTATTACTGCGCAAAATGCACAATCTAGAAGATCGCTCACCCCCTTTGTGTTTTGGGGATCTTAGGGGCACTGCTGTTTATTTAACGTCATTGCTGACTTCTGTGATCGGTTATCGTGAGATTTCCGGTTATGAAAGTCCCCCTCACCGACATCACCTCATATTCCTCTTCTCACAGCTGCTTTCATCCGTGTGGTGGGCTCAGAGTTTGTCCAGAAGTATCTGGGTGAGGGTCCTCGCATGGTACGGGACGTTTTCCGGCTCGCCAAAGAGAATGCTCCCGCCATCATATTTATCGATGAAATTGATGCTATCGCCACTAAGAGATTTGATGCTCAGACAGGAGGTGAGTCCTTGGTTGGTAAATGTTTTTAGTTCATACGGTGCTCTCTGCAAGAGTCACTACTTCTCTATCCCCCGCCCCACCTCAAAGCAATAAAAAAGAAAAGAGAATTCTTAGCAGTGCTGGACTTCATGGCTATCTTTTTCTTAAATAAAATGTTTTTAAGGGTTATTTCTCTGCATTCTATCCAAATGCAGCTTTCTAGCAGGGTTTTTTTTTTTTTTAACTTTTATTTTAATAGTCTTGTAAAGATTCTCCCACCCTGTTAGCAAACAGTCAGCAGAACTTAAGGGACAGCCTTTTCTAATATTGGAGCAGATGTATTAAGCTTGGAGAAGGGATAAAGAAGTGATAAACCAGTGATCACGCACCAGCCAATCAGCTCCTAACTCCTTTTTCAAATCCGTAATTATTGGTTGGTGAGTTTTCACCTTCCACTTATCACTTCTTTATCACTTCTCCAGGCTTAATACATATGCCCCATTGACACGTATGCATTTTCACAATTGGATTTATTAAAAAAATGACTTTATGTAAATATATTGCTGTTTCTACAAAGTTAACACCAGTGACTTGCTTAAACTCTCTGCAGTCTGTTTCCCTGCTGTGTCTGATCCTGCTCATTGTAGAAGGGGCAGATTGCATTTGTCTCTTGTCTCCATGAACCTGCGCTTTGCAGGCGTAGCTGCCTTCCTCTACGACCCCAAGAGTTGTAATATAGGAAACGGTAGAATTGGGGATAAACCTAATCTGTTCTGGCTGTAATGATGGTTCTTTAATTGACTGCAGACTTCTCATTAGTACCCACAGAGAGAGAACCATTAATTGCACAATATTTTAGTTTCCCTTAGAGACTAATGATGGAAATATGGTCACAGAATTTTAGAACTGTATAATCATGTATTTGGTCTTCGCTGTATGTGTGATGCCAATTATGTTCGCTTCTCATTATGGTAAGCCAGGCCTGGCCAACCTGTGGCTCTCCAGCTGTTGTAAAACTACAAGTCCCATCATGCTTTGCCACAGTTTTGCTATTATGGAATGCTAAAACTGTGGCAGGGCATGCTGGTATGTGTAGTTTCGCAACATCTGTAGAGCAACAGGTTGGCCAGGCCTGTCGTAAGCGCTGACAATACAGAATACAGTTAGGGGCAGTTTTACTTACTCCGGGGTTGACAGATTTGACTGTGGGCTGTTTAGATCTGCCCTTTAGAAATGTTCAGAAAAGGAATCCTTCCAAGTTTTCTCATTGAAGATTAAAGGAGCCTCACTGGAATGTATTTATAGCTTATTCTTATGTAAGTTGGTGTATTCTCTAACATCGGTTGTCGCCCGGCTTCTGGACCAGTCGTGGTGGGCACCACCTACAAAGGAACGGGCTGTTGGGCTTCTGCATTTTTTTTTCTGGAGTAGCTTTTGATTCATGTAATCCCTTTTTTCCCCACTGCAAAATGTGAATATATCTATTTGCTTCTACAGTATACTCACCCACACCCCTCCTTCCCCAACATCCTAAAAGTTTCAATAATAACTTAGCTTTAGTAGTTCTCCTTTGACTTGATCTGTGGTTGTCTTTACACAGCTGACCGCGAGGTGCAGAGAATTCTCCTGGAGCTCCTCAACCAGATGGATGGGTTTGATCAGAATGTCAATGTGAAGGTGAGCGACTCCTATTTGGTCCAATTTATCTTTGTGTTCCGTCAGAGTTTCCGGGATAAAATACAATAAAAAAAATTTTTTAATCAAAACTGAGCGCCCCTTATTTGTGTGGGGCAGTCATTGCAGTGACTCCCTGAACCTGCAGTCCCATCTCTAAGTAGCCACGTAACTGGCTGATGCTTATTTTCAAAAAATGTACCCCAAATTATTATTCATTTTTAAATCAAATGCTGTTAATGATAGCGGTTTCAGCCCTACCCAGTATAATTTATTAACAGATAATGCAAGTTTCTCTTACGTCCTAGAGGATGCTGGGTACTCCGTAAGGACCATGGGGATAGACGGGCTCCGCAGGAGACATGGGCACTTTAAGAAAGAACTATAGGTATGGGTGTGCACTGGCTCCTCCCTCTATGCCCCTCCTCCAGACCACAGTTGATTACTGTGCCCAGAAGAGACTGGGTGCTTTTCAGGAGCTCTCCTGAGTTTCTGACAGAAAGTATTTTGTTAGGTTTTTTATTTTCAGGGAGCCTGCTGGCAACAGACTCCCTGCATCGTGGGACTGAGGGGAGAGAAGCAGACCTACTTCTGTGAGTTGAAAGGCTCTGCTTCTTAGGCTACTGGACACCATTAGCTCCAGAGGGATCGGTACGCAGGTCTCATCCTCGCCGTCCGTCCCGGAGCCGCGCCGCCGTCCTCCTCGCAGAGCCTGAAGGTAGAAGCCACGTGAGTATAAGAAGTTAGAAGACAAAAAGGAGGAATTCGGACAATTCTCATTGTTCCAGATTGGCCACGAAGGGCCTTGTACCCGGAATTGCAGGAGATGCTCACAGAAGATCCGTGGCCTCTTCCTCTAAGACAAGACCTGTTGCAACAGGGGCCCTGTCTGTTCCAAGACTTACCGCGGCTGCGTTTGACGGCATGGCGATTGAACGCCGGATCCTAGCGGAAAAGGGCATTCCGGTTGAGGTCATTCCTACTCTGATAAAGGCTAGGAAGGATGTGACAGCTAAACATTATCACCGTATATGGCGTAAATATGTTGCTTGGTGTGAGGCCAGGAATGCTCCTACGGAAGAATTCCATCTGGGCCGTTTCCTTCACTTTCTACAAACTGGAGTGAATTTGGGCCTAAAATTAGGCTCCATTAAGGTTCAGAGTTCGGCATTATCCATTTTCTTTTAAAAAGAATTGGCTTCGCTTCCAGAAATACAAACTTTTGTAAAGGGAGTGCTTCATATTCAGCCTCCTTTTGTGCCTCCGGTGGCGCCTTGGGACCTTAACGTGGTTTTGAGTTTCCTTAAGTCGCACTGGTTTGAACCACTTCAGACAGTAGAGTTAAAATATCTCACTTGGAAAGTGGTCATGTTGTTGGCCTTGGCTTCGGCTAGGCGAGTGTCAGAATTGGCGGCTTTGTCTCACAAAAGCCCCTATGTAGTTTTCCATATGGATAGGGAGGAATTGCGGACTCGTCCTCAATTCTTGCCTAAGGTGGTGTCATCCTTTCATATGAACCAACCTATTGTGGTGCCGGTGGCTACATGAGACTTGGAGGATTCCGAGTATCTGGATGTAGTCAGGGCTTTGAAAATTTACGTGGCCAGGACGGCCAAGTCAGAAAAACTGAAGCGCTGTTTATCCTGTATGCAGCCAACAAGGTTGACGCTCCTGCTTCAAAGCAGACTATTGCTCGCTGGATCTGTACCACGATTCAGCAGGCGCATACGACGGCTGGATTGCCGTTACCTAAATCAGTCATGGCATATTCCACTAGGTAAGTGGGCTCTTCTTGGGCGGCTGCCCGAGGGGTCTCGGCACTACAGCTGTGCCGAGCAGCTACTTGGTCAGGGGCAAACACGTTTGCGAAATTTGATACCCTGGCTGAGGAGGACCTCCTGTTTGCTCAATTGGTGCTGCAGAGTCATCCGCACTCTTCCGCCCGTTTGGGAGCTTTGGTATAATCCCCATGGTCCTTACAGAGTCCCAGCATCCTCTAGGACGTTAGAGAAAATAAGATTTTAAACCTACCGTTAAATCTTTTTCTCGTAGTCCGTAGAGGATGCTGGGCGCCCGTCCCAAGTGCGGACTACTTCTGCAAGGCTTGTATATAGTTTTGCTTACATAAGGGTTATGTTATGGTTGCTTTCAGTTTCCGACTGAAGCTATGTTGAATTTCATACTGTTAACTGGTTAGTTTATCACAAGTTATACGGTGTGATTGGTGTGGGCTGGTATGAATCTTGGTTTAACAAAAATCCTTTCCTTGTACTGTCCGTCTCCTCTGGGCACAGTTTCTCTAACTGAGGTCTGGAGGAGGGGCATAGAGGGAGGAGCCAGTGCACACCCAAATCCTAAAGTTCTTTCTTAAAGTGCCCATGTCTCCTGCGGAGCCCGTCTATCCCCATGGTCCTTACGGAGTCCCCAGCATCCTCTACAGACTACGAGAAAAAGATTTACCGGTAGGTTTAAAATCTTATTTTTCCTGATTCCGTCTGATTCTGGTCTGCAGGAAGCCTGTCTTCCTGCAGTGGCGCGCAATCCTCCTGTTCCCAGGCTGGGAAAGCGTGAGATGCAACCACGCCAGGCAGCTATATTAAGCTTTCTTAGGGAGTTGTACTATAATATATTTAGTACATTCTATATATTAGTAGCTACAATCTGAATGGTTGCTCTGGGTAACCTCACTATAGAATAGAAGGATAATGCTGCTCATCACCTCTACGGGGGGAATTCAAGTGTTTTGCACACCGGCGGCCACTAGATGGTGCCGTGCAGATTAATTCAAGCGTTGTTTCGTTCAGGCGTGCACAGCTGCCAGTGCTGACATTACGGTTATGTTCCGTCATTTTAACTGGCTGATAACTAGTAGGTTTGATAAATGCCCCACAGTGTCTGTCTTCCCTCTTGTCCAAGTAAGCTCCCAGCAATACCATTGTTGACCCAAAGGGGGATATTCAGTTGTTAGGAAAAACAGTCACCCAACTGACTTTTCAAACATTTGAATTCCCCCCAAAGTGTCTCTTTCGTGAAATATAGCCACGGTGCCTCAGATTACTTGTTAATTTGCTCTTTCTGGATCCTGTGCTAAGAATTGAGTAAATTAGTGCATAGACCCGTCAAATACAGCACTGAGCGCAAATAGTCAGGAAGGGACATCAAAGATCATACGAGGCATCACATTAAAGCTGGTGCAAGCAATCTGTGTGTGCTACCAGTATATCAGTCCTCATCTAATGGGTCTGTTGGAATCAGGTCCTTGTGAGATGCATAGGTCAGACTGGAGGGCGATTAGGACATAGCAGGATAAGGGGGTAATAGGTGATCCTACCCGTCGTTTACTTTTTGTTCCTGATTGTTTGTGTTCTTCTAGGTCATCATGGCCACAAACAGAGCGGACACTCTGGATCCAGCTCTCCTGCGTCCCGGCCGCCTGGACCGTAAAATAGAATTCCCTCTGCCGGACCGCAGGCAAAAACGTCTCATCCTGTCCACCATCACCAGCAAGATGAACCTGTCTGAAGAGGTGGACCTAGAAGACTGTATCCTTTCATATGATTGTGTAATATATATCTTAGTGACTGGGCTCATCACACAGTGGTAATTAATAGGGTTAGGGATACTCACCTTGTCGGTGCAAAATGGCAGTCGACATGCCAACAGTCTACCCTCACTTTTTTTTTTTATACATTAACTTTAATAACTAAATGAGAGACCATTGGAATACAGGGATAAAGTTGTTGGGCAGTGGTTGTATGGCAGCGGTGGGGAACCTTTTTTCTACCAAGGGCCATTTGGATATTTATAAAATCCTTCGGGAGCCATATAAAAATTATCAACTTAAAAATTAGCCTGCCCCCAGTAGATATACCCCCAGTCAGTTGTTATGCCCCAGTAGATATGCTCACAGTCACTTGTTATGCCCCATTAGATATGCCCCTAGTAGCGACGCGTACACACACACATTAAAAGGAAAAAAAACACAATACACACCAGCCCCGCTCCTGCTTCCGGACCGTTGCCCTCTGCCTGGCCGCCCGCTACTCAGAACTGTGGGAGAGATGTCATGACATCTCTCCCATAACACCGCACACTGCCAAAGCCGGAAGCCGGAGCTCTGGAGTGAGCTCCTGCCTCCGACTGCTGCTGAGGGGAAGAAGCCGGGTGCCCGGCATCTCCCTCGGTTAGGTGAGCCGGGCTGGATCAAGTGGCTCTGTGGGCCTGAGGTTCCCCACCCCTGTTGTATGGTGACTAAGTCCAACTCTGGCCATCTGCACCTTATAGCCGATTAGAGGACATGCTCCGGTCATGTGTATGAGATAGTTAAATAGATCAGAGAATCTCAATTTAAATATCTGATATTAATAACTGTATAATATCATCCCATGTAATGTATTCATCATTCTGCTCTTACTAAACACTTATTAGATCACACAATGAAATTTTTAGCCAATCAAGTGTTACCTTAAATCAGTGCAATGCAAGTTAGGCCAATGCTGGTCATTGGCTCAGTATTGCCAGGAGTGGGTGGCACTAACTCTAGCTCGATGCTGGGTACTGTTACCGGTTTACTGCGGTCACAAGTCCGAGCTTAGGTGGAGGTGATCGGGCAACTCAGCCCTAGTGATAAAACTTTTCCAGTGTCTGTAATCAGTGTTTATTGGCAGTCACAAGCGTACAGAAGGCATTAAATAATCAGCAGATGTAGTGTGGGTGCATTTTTCAACATAAGAAGAAACAAATACAAGCCAACAAGGATGGGATTGGGGAAGAACACCTAGAAGTAGGGGGGGAGGGCGGGTCTGGGTAAAATGGGTGTGTGAGAGTGGTAAAATTCAGGCTCAAAGAATTATCGGCTGGATATAAGGGATTGCAATATGTCAAAACCAAAGCTTTTACAGACAAGCCATATACTCAGCAGATTCTTAGTGGCCAGCCATGTAGCAATGAACTCTGAGCCAGCCAACGTCTCCATTACAGGCATAATGTCCTGCAGGTCTAGGTCTTGTTGTTGTATAGGTCTTGTCACTTTTGGATGCCCTAGTGGCGAGGTTGGGGCTGTGTGAGGCTGCTATGGTTACACAGAGGGTGAATCTCTCTTCGGCTTCACATCTGGTGAATGTTTGGACTCCCTTGACCGCTTTCGCAGATGTCGCTCGTCCTGATAAGATCTCTGGAGCAGATATTAACTCAATCACTCAAGAGGTAAGGCCTGGTATTCCCTGCAGTGTTTCCATGTTACGGGTGTAAGCGCAGCGGCCCCGGAAACCTAACCTATTACTGTCCATGGGCCCAATTCAGTATCACACGCAGAAGTGCGGAAATCGCTATTCGGCAATTTCCACGCTTCTGCACATGCCGTTGCGCGTATGCACAAGGACTTAGATGGTGACCGCAATCTAAGTCTCCGGGAGGGGGGGTGAATGTGTGTGGGAGGGGGGGGGAGATCCGGCATGCGGGGCAGCCTTGCCCTGTCCTGGGCAGCCCCCCCCCCCCCCGTATGCTAGAGAAAGGAGTTGTAATCTCGCAATTTTTCACAAAACTACAACTCAAGCTGAGTCAGGCCCCGTATCTAAACATCATATTGGTTCATTAACCAGGAGAGAAACAAAGCAAGAAAGCGTAATCGGAGGATGTTCACTTATTAACGTATCACTGACAAGCTCTAAGTCATTTTGTGTTTTGGATAAGAACGTTCTTATTGCCGCCAGGTGGTGTTTTGTAGTGATATCTACAGATTTAAATCCCATACGTACATTTATATATAGTTGTATATTGGATGATTCATATCTTAGGAACACCCCTTCTCTAGAGCTAGATCCTCCTCTAGTATCCGTGTTCATTGGCGCATTTGTCTGTGTTTCAGGCCGGCATGCTCGCAGTACGGGAGAATCGTTACATAGTGTTGGCCAAGGACTTCGAGAAAGCGTACAAAACTGTCATTAAGAAGGATGAACAAGAACACGAATTCTACAAGTAACCATTTGCCGCAAGTGACGACATCCCTGCCTTTCCCGTCTTCTCACTTTATCATAGTACAATTGGACATTATGTTGAATAAAAGGCTCTTGAAAGGTTCTGTGTACAGTCTGAGGTTCAGTGTCCGAGTGCACAAATTCTGGGGGTAATTCAGATCCGATCGCAGCAGCAAATTTGTTAGCAAATGGGCAAAACCATGTGCACTGCAGGGGGGGTAGATATAACATTTGAAGAGAGAGTTAGATTTGGGTGGGTTATATTGTTTCTGTGCAGGGTAAATACTGGCTGCTTTATTTTTACTCTGCAATTTAGATTTCAGTTTGAACACACCCCACCCAAATCTAACTCTCTGTGCACATGTTACATCTGCCCCCCCCCCCCCCCCCCCCCCCCATTTGCCGCAAGTGACGACATCCCTGCCTTTCCCGTCTTCTCACTTTATCATAGTACAATTGGACATTATGTTGAATAAAAGGCTCTTGAAAGGTTCTGTGTACAGTCTGAGGTTCAGTGTCCGAGTGCACAAATTCTGGGGGTAATTCAGATCCGATCGCAGCAGCAAATTTGTTAGCAAATGGGCAAAACCATGTGCACTGCAGGGGGGGTAGATATAACATTTGAAGAGAGAGTTAGATTTGGGTGGGTTATATTGTTTCTGTGCAGGGTAAATACTGGCTGCTTTATTTTTACTCTGCAATTTAGATTTCAGTTTGAACACACCCCACCCAAATCTAACTCTCTGTGCACATGTTACATCTGCCCCCCCCCCCCCCCCCCCCCCCCCTGCAGTGCACATGGTTTTGCCCATTAGCTAACAAATTTGCTGCTGCGATCAGGTCTGAATTAGGCCCTATGGTGGGTCCTACATAAATGGTTATTACCTCTCTGTCACTTCTAAGCATCGTATCGTTCAGCTGTGAGTGTGTGCACCCTTTTTTATACAGTGAGAAGAGAATACACTGATTCTTAGATGTGAGATGCTCCCTGCCTGACGTTATGGAAATATCACATCTCCAAATTGCAGAATCATTCTGCACATTCGAAAGAGAAGTCCTGCGATGTTGTCAGTGAGGCTGGAAAAGAACAGAGGTCCGTTCTCCTCTGCCAGCTTGTGTTATTGGTTCTGGGTAATTTGGACTTGCCGTTCCTGATTCGGTGTACCCGAGTTGCTCACCCTGCCGATTTTGGACACCGTGGAGAGGGTTTTATTTTCCTGTGTATGTGTCTAAGTCACACTGCGCTTGTGTGTGCATCATAGCGCGCTCGCAGAGTAGGATTGAGAAAATGTAGAAGGCATTCCTGGACTGATGGGAAGGTGGCTTAGGAGACGCATGGCGATGGTATGTTTTAGAGGCATGTTATGGGAGTGTCGCAGGCATGACGCTAAAACTTGCCGTAAGACTGGTATAAGTTTTGATGGCACGACCGATGGTGGCGTCTACAGATGCTCCAAACGGTATTGCAACATCTACGGAAGCTGACGGTGGATATGTCCGTACTTGAGCATTAATACACACAGGTGTACGTCAGGAAAGGGTTCTGTATCCGCTTGTGCATAACGTTACAGGCGAGTGACCCATAGGAGACACACAGGGCTGTCGCTCAGAGTTATGCCCTGGACTTATGATGCTTATATTGGCAGCGGCCCCTTTCTCTGTGATCACATTCCCAATGCAGGACACTTTCAGCTACCGTACGTATGAATAAACCAATCCTTTGCCGTCAACCTATGGAAATGCATTAAAAAAAAAAAATACTTATTTAAAATGAACTTAATAACCAGGTTATTGTTGGGGCACCCGGGGACTAAATTTGGTGGGACAGAGTCTGAAAAAAATAACCCAATTTGCGTTACCCGGGAATCTGACCCTGGGAAGGACCCGGATAATGATGGGCTGCAACCCAGATGATCCGCCCCAGGTCACATTAAAGGCATATGGAGAGCCGGCTCACCGGCGCTTGGAGATGAATTCCTCTCCTAGTGCCGGTAGAGGGAAGACACGCCACTGACCTGAGCAGTGTGAATGGGGGGGGGGGCTCTGCTGGAAAAGGAGTGATATAGAGAAAGACAGTCCTCCCATGAGACCAGTCCTTACATTCAACTTAACTCAACAATTGTTTCTGCTGCACATAACTTTTTCAAGGCAAGTACTCCCTGGATTAGCAGAATAATTTGGGCACTAAGGGGAACATCTGACACTAGTTTGAGGGGTACGAGAGCTACAAATAGAGTATAGGATATGTTTCATAGAAGAGAGGCTTATATAGGGGGTCATTCAGACCTGATCGGTCGCTATCAGTTTTTTGCAGTCCTGCGATCAGATAGTCGCTGCCCATTGGGGAGTGTATTTTAGCTGTGCAAGTGTGCGATTGCATGTGCAGCCGAGTAGTACAAAAAAACTTTGTGCAGTTTCTAAGTTGCCCAGAACTTACTCAGCCGCTGCGATCACTTCAGCCTGTCCGGGGCCGGAACTGACGTCAGACACCCACCCTGCAAACGCTTGGACACGCCTGCGTTTCCCCAACCACTCCCAGAAAACGGTCAGTTGCCACCCACAAACACCTTCTTCCTGTCAATCACCTTGCGATCGGCTGTGCAAATGGATTCTTCGTAAAACCCATCGCACAGCAACAATCCGCTTTGTACCCGTGCGAAGCCCCTGCACATTGTGGTGCATGCGCAGTTCTGACCTGATCGCAGCGCTGCAAAAAAGGTCTGAATTACCCCCATAGTGGCTCCAGTAAAGTTGATGTATTTTTCAAAAGAAAGATTTTTTATTTTATTTTTTGCAGATCTAGAAGAACCTCAAGATGTGTCTGGCTGGGTGAAGGCAGCATATGCTACACCAGGGGGCAGAGTTCCTATGCGTCCAATTTTCAAAGCCGCTGGCTGATTAAAGCGGCAGCAGAAATAAATGCTAAATTAGCCTGGTTTAGCACTTAAATCCTTTTGACGCTTTAAATCCAGCGTCGGCTTGAAAAACAGCGCAATAGTAAATCTAGCCTTGGGTGTGAATAATAGCTATATATACTGCACCTGGTTTATGACTTTATAGTGTTAGTAGTAGATGCCAACTTTACAGTACACAACATTGAAGTTTTATGATGTACCTTATACATAACACTGGACAAGATTTTGGTAAGTAACACATTAAAGTAATAATTCACTTAAATACAAACATCTGTAGTCTTAATTGGGAATTTGATTTCCTGCAATGCAAATATCAAATTAACAATGCGGTACAGCCAAACTAATAATAGTAATGGTGTTAATGGGAGGGATCTAGGAACAGTGAGCCAATCAGAAGCGATTGTCTGTCTTCATCGGAGAGAAGTTTGCAGCAATGGTTGAGCACTCACACGTTATACGACAGCTGCGTAGGTGGTCAGGGTGGAATATATTTGTGTAAACGTGCCTTTCCGCTTCTCTAAACACAAGGAGGCTATGCAGTCATAGCTATGTACATTTTCTTCCCGTATGTGTTGTACAAAAAAGAAAAGTTTGTGCATTAAAAAAAACCATGCTGACGCTACATTGGCCCCTTAGCGTGGCTCCCCCATACCAATTGTTCTTCTGCATTCTCCTTTGTTCATATGTTAAAGAACACTGCGCCTTATAAGATGGTATATTTTGGGTTTTATAACTAGTGCTCCTGGACCAGAGCAGCTGCCGCCTAGAACCGTTCCAGCTGTAGTTTACATGACCAACATGAGAGGTTTGGACCCAGCTGATATTAAGCCAACAGCAGCGGCAAATGCAGTAATAACCTCATCTGTGTTATTTAATGGAGTCTGAGATTGCCAAAGGTGTGGGATGCTGACCGAGCTCGGACGTTTTTTTAAAGGGGCGTCTTCTCTCATTGCGCGTCTTCTCACATTGTGTGACTTTTCTCTTTGCGCATCTATTCTTGTGCGTCTTTTCTCATTGTGTATCTTTTCTCTGTGTGTTTCTTCTCATTGTGCGTCTTCTCTCATTGTGTGACTTTTCTCTTTGCGCATCTATTCTTGTGCGTCTGTTCCCATTGTGCATCTTTTCTCTTTGCGTGTTTCTTCTCGTTGTGCGTCATTTATCGTTGCGCGTTTCTTATTGTGCGTTTCTTCTCGTTGCGTGTTTCTTCTCGTGCGTCTTTTCTCTTTGCGTGTCTATTCTTATTGTGCAATCAGAGGAGACGCCTAATGAGAAAAGAAGCACGAAGAGAACAGATGCGTAACGAGAAAAGACGCACAAGAAAAGACATGTATGTTTACTAAATAAAGCCCCAAATTCTATTTCTGTCCGATTCTAATTTCCTTAATGTTTAAAAGTAATTACAAAACAGACATGCCCGTGTTCTATAATAACAATGACATCAGATTAACGTGCTGTCATCGACGTTGGGTATATCACGGGCCCTGTATAGTGTGCTCTTACAGATGGGCTGGATCCATGGGGCCAAATCAGACCTGATTGCTGCTGTGCATTTTCGCACAGTGGGCGATCAGGTCTGAACTGTACATGCGTGTGCACCGCAATGCGCAGGCGTGACGGGAAGCTCCGGGCAGCGACAAGATGGTGCAAAAAAGCAATCGCACTGGCGATCGCAAGGTGACTGCAGGAAGAGGCCGTTTGTGGATGGCAACTGACCGTTTTAGAGGAATGTCCGGAAAAACGCAGGAGGGACCAGGTGTTTGGGGGGAGGGTTTCTGAGGTCAGCTCCGGTCCCGATCATCGCACTGGAAGAGTAAGTCCTGGGCTGCGCAGAGACTGCACAAACTTCTGTTTGTGCAGCTCTCCTGCACATGCGATCGCACCCCTGCACAGCGATTTCCCCCTCCCCCTGTAGGTGGCGACTACCTGATCGCAGGGATGCAAAAAACGCCCCCTAGCGGTCAGGTCTGAATTAGCCCCCATGTGGGGAGTGGAGCACTAATGATCATATCACTGATTTATAACAAAGTCTATAATGCTATGTAATATGAGTACTGGTGGGAATTGTGATTAAAGGAAAATGCGCCAGGAGATTCAAAAACGGATTTGACCATATAAGAATGTGTGAAAATAAAAGCAGGTAATCCTGCTGGGAACTTTGTGTTGCAAAACCAAGGTATACTGTGTAATGCAGAGATTCCCAAACGCCCTCCCTAAGGCACCCCAACGCTCCTGGTTTTAAATGTATCCATGCTTGGCCACAGGTGACTAAATTAGCACCTTAGTCAATATGATTTAACAATCTGTGCTGAGCCATGGATATACCTAAAACCTGGACTGTTGGGGTGCCTTGAGGACCACGTTTAGGAACCTGTGGTGTAATGTAATGATCATACAAGGTTGAGAGTGGTCCTGATCCAGAGATAATAATAATAATTTTATTTATATAGCGCTCTTTCTCCAATAGGACCCAAGGCGCTTAACAGATGGACACAGATGCGTTCAGTCTGGCGTTTGTTGCCGGAGTCAATGGCTTCGAGTATATACAGATGTTAGTATCTGCCCTGGTGTAGCCTGTGTCTGACTGTGCAAGGACTTAGAGGCCCACTTTCTGTGTGTCTGTAGAAGCGTCTATAAATCTTATATCAACTTCCAACCGAGTAGGAAAATAAAGCACTGAAAATATTAATTGCAACCAACTGGTCTTCCAGAAGAAAATGAATTGAATTTAATAAATCCAACCTATAAAGAAGGTCTGAATAGGAGCTGCAGTTCTGTAGGTGCAACAGGAATATAGCGACAATCTGCAACAACACATTTTGGAATACATCCGAATCAGAAGGAATATTCCATAAAGGGGCACTCTGGATTAGTTAGCCTGTATTGGGCAGCACGGATGGTGTAATGGTTAGCATTACTGCCTCTCAGCACTGAAGTTGTGGGTTCAGTTCTCACCACCACCGTAACTGTGTGGAGTTTGTCTGTTCTTCCCGTGCTTGTGAGAGTTTCTTTCGGGTACTCTGGTTTCCTCCCACACTCCAAAAATATGGTAGGTTAATTGGCTCCCAACAATAAATGAACCCTACCTGTCCTAGGGAAAATAGATTATAAGCTCCACTAGGGCAGGTAGTAATGTGAGTAACCAAATAATTGGGTTCTACGTGCTAAGCGTTTGCTAAGCGTTGGTGAGAGATAAAGTGGATGGAGATAACGTAGCAGCCAATCAGCTCCTAGCTGGCATGTTGCAGGCTGTGTTTGAATGGGAACCGGTCTCTAGGACGACAGTAACTAGGTTGACCACTATTGGTCGACAGTAACTAGGTCGACAGGGTCTCTAGGTTGACATGTCCTAGGTCGACATGAGTTTTTCACGATTTTTTTCTTTTTTTGAACCTTTTCATACTGAACAGTCCAAGTGGACTACGATTGGAACGGTAACCTGTGCCGAGCGAAGCGAGGGGACACTGCACTAACTGGGGTTCCCGGTCACTCTATGAAGAAAACAACACAAAAAAATAAAAAACTCATGTCGACCTAAAGATCCTGTCGACCTAGTTACTGTCGTCCAGTAGTGGTCGACCTAGTTACTATCTACCTTCCATACCACACCCGTTTTAATAATGACAGGAGCTGGTTGGTTGGTAGTTTATTTTCGTCCACTTTATCTCTCTCCAAGGCTTAGTACATTGACACCAATGTTTGTAAAGTGATGTGGCCTATATATGCACTATATAAATAATAATAACTAGCTGATGTGCCCAGTTTTGAAAGGGCAAGGGTTTGCTGGGCATAACATTTCACCCCTTTTTACTTCCTTAGGAGTCAAAAAATCCCTGGTTAGTGGGTGGCTGCAAATAACTGTCACAGTTTCCAGACCACCAAGCAGGTCTTATTTTCCAGGTCCCCCAGCAGGTGCCCAGGGAGAGTTTGCCAACTGTCACATTTTCCAGAGCACACTGGTGATGCATTGTAAATTACTTTTTGCCACATAACTCAGAAACGAAGCAACCAGTTACAACACCAATATAATTCTGCAAATCTATGGACCAAGAACTTTAATTTGGTAAAAGATGTGCCCTGCTCAGACAACAGCATCTTAGAAATTTGTCACTCATAAAAGTCATCCTTCTGTTATGAATATATAGGGACTGATGTATTGGCGCCCAACTTCGACGGCCATGTGTGATGCTGGGAGAACTCAGACTTTTTTTTAAAGGGGCAACCACTTACAAGGCGAAACCATGCCTTGTAAGTGATTGCCTCTTAAAAAAATGTATACTTTAAAATATAACAAACATATGTTGTAGGCCTGCTTAAAAGTTGATAACTTGAGGCCGTGCCAGTACAATATAATTAAACATAATGAAATCAGCCACCTTCTACAAAATACGCATTATATTAATATTTAAATATAATTATCAACATTAAAGGCATTTTTAATTTGCTGTAATCACAGAGCCTTAGTTGTTAGCAAACCAAAACAGCAAGCAACTGGGCAAAACCATGTGCAGCGCAGGTGGGGCAGATGTAACATGTGCAGAGAGAGTTAGATTTGGGTGAGGTGTGTTCAAACTGAAATCTAAATTGCAGTGTCAAAATAAAGCAGCCACTAATTACCTTGCACAGAAACAATATAACCCTCCCAAATCTAACTCTCTCTGCACATGTTACACCCCACCTGTAGTGCAGCATGGTTTTCCGCAGTTGCTTGCTTTTTTGGTTTGCTAACAAACCAGAATAACCCTCACAATACGCATTTGATAAGTAACATGTGAATAAATAGCATCTGACATTAATGATGATATTAGCTCATTAAATATTTTACATATTGAATTAATCCAGCCACAATAATAGATTCATCTCAGGAGGCTGCTAAAAATGGGAAAAGGTGGAGAAACGCGTTAAGCAGGTGCAGTTCCATTGTACACACATCTGCTTCCCATTCAGTTTTAGCTACATCAAGCTGCAATAAGTTATTGTACACCTGGACACTGCAATAATAGGCAGGGCTGCCATCGGAAATTCTAAGGCCCGGGACTCACAATATAGGCAGTCCCCCTTCCCCCCTCAAAAAAAAAAAAAAATATATATATATATATATATAAAACATACAAAATAAATATATATACACATACATACAAACACACACACATACACACACACACTTTCTCCCACTCACTCTCCCTCAACTTACCTATCACAGGCTGGCCGGAGCTGTAGCAGCCTGGTCCCATGTAGCTCTGCCCCCTCCATTTTGTGTAGCTCCGCCCCCTTTTCATGACTGAGACCTGTTACGGTCACGGGAGTGGGAGGCTGCAAGCTTCTATTGAAAAGTCTCTGCCAAAATGGCCGCTGCCTTAGAGGAGACAGTTATTAAAGACACTAGAGGAGCCTCCTCTAGTATCTTTAATAACTGTCTAATCTGAGGTGGCGGCTATTTTTGGAGGGACCTTTACAATAGAAGCTTGCAGCGTCCTCTCCCCCTCCATTGACAATGCCAGAACTCGGTAATGAAAAGTGGGTGGAGCATCACGGTGGCATGAGCAGCCCGCGCCCTCTCCTCTCTGTTAGAGAGGCCAGGCCTGGGACATCTGTGCCCGCAGCAGCCCCCTAATGGCGGGCCTGATAATAGGGACTACCAGCAGATGCGGGATTGCAGGATTGTGTCTTCGTTTAAACATGTGGGGCAAAATATAATAGACTGTGAGTTCCAGAGGTGCGGGACTTTGTGCGAGTCTGCCCGTTTTTCTTAAAGCAGCAATCATTTGCAAGGCATAGCTAACATTGTTTTACCTTGTAAATGATTACTGCTTTAAAAAAATTGGCAGACTGGCAGAAAGTCCCGCACCTCCGGCAACTCACAGGCTATTATATTTAGGGGGTTATTATGAGTTGGTCGCAGATTTTACTATTTCAGGGGCAAAGGAGAAGGCCGCCCATCGCATCGCAAAAACCTCAAATAGAGGTTGACCTCTGCTGCGTAGGCAGGCGGCCCAGCGCCATGTTTCCTATCACAGGCAGCGTCACTGGCCCGCCCGAAAGTGGCCATGACATGCCTGTGTGTCCTGCTCGCCGTGTTGCTGCCCCCGGACACCCGTCGCCTGTCAATCACTATGTGATCCCATCCTTCCAGGATGCAATCGCATAGTGCAGGGGTCGCGCATGCGCACTGTAGCCACTGTGCGAATGCATATGGCTGCGTCCACCTCTGAATAACACCCTTAGCCCCTGGTCTGATATGTCTTGCTAAATACAAGAACAATGAGCCTAATTCAGCATGGATTGCAAAAGCGAAATCTTTCTCTAATGGGCAAAACCATGGGGGTCATTCCGAGTTGATCGCTCGCTGCCGATTTTCGCAGTGCAGTAATCAGGTGAAAAAACGGCATTTCTGCGCATGCGGGTACGGGCAGTGGCGTAACTAGAAATTTTTCTCCCCCCGAGCCAAAAAATTCTTGCTCATCCGCATGTCAGTCTGCGCTAAATCAGTGGCGCCCCCGCAGCCCTTCGCCCCCAAGCCACCGCGAGGGCTGCGGGGGCAGTAGTTACGCCACTGGGTACGGGTACAAAGTTCTTTGTGGTTGTGCTCAGGTTCTAGCAAAGTTATTCTTCGCACTGGCGACCGCAAGAAGATTGACAGGCAGGGGGCGTTTCTGGGTGTCAACTGACCGTTTTCAGGGAGTGTTTGCAAAAACGCAGGCGTGTCTGAAATAACGCAGGCATGGCTGGGCGTTCGCTGGGCGGGTGTATGATGTCAAATCCGGACAGGAATAGGCTGAAGTGATCGCAAGCGCTGAGTAGGTTCAGAGCTACTCAGAAACTGCACAAACTGTTTTTGCTGAACGTTCGCACTTCTGCTATGCTAAAATACACTCCCCAGTGGGCGGCGGCATAGCGTTTGCACGGCTGCTAAAACTAGCTAGCGAGCGATCAACTCGGAATGACCCCCCATGTGCAGTGCAGGTGGGGAAGATGTAACATGTGCAGAGAGAGTTAGATTTGGGTGGGTTATATTGTTTCTGTGCAGGGTAAATACTTGCTGCTTTATTTTTACACTGCAATCTAGATTTCAGTTTGAACACACCCCACCCAAATCTAACTCTCTCTGCACATGTTACATCTGCCCCACCCGCAGTGCACATGGTTTTGCCCATTAGAGAATGATTTTGTTTTTGCAATCCATGCTGAATTAGGCCCTATATCTGCTAGATTGGAATACAGGGCTCTGCATATGAGGACAGTTTTGAAAGATCTGCATGTACAGAATATTGCTATATTAACACATTTTATCCACTCCAAACATTCTTATTGCAACTGCATGTGTGGAACATTATTACAATAACCAAGCCAATTGCATCTAACCGTTCAGTTGTAAGTGTGTTGAATATTGCTACAATAATTAAGCTAGTGTTATTTGATGGGTGTGGTTCATCAAATCGACAGTATCTAGGTCGACAATGTTTAGGTCGACCACTATAGGTCGACAGTCACTAGGTCGACATGGATGGAAGGTCGACAGGGTTTCTAGGTCGACATGTGCTAGGTCGACAGGTCTAAAGGTCGACATGAGTTTTTTTTTTTGTGTGTCGTTTTCTTCGTAGAGTGACCGGGATCCCAAATTAGTGCACCGCGTCCCCTCGCATGGCTCGCTTCGCTCGCCATGCTTCGGGCATGGTGCCTTCGCTCTGCTACCGCTTCGCTCGGCACACTTTACCGTTCCAATCGTAGTCCACGTGGATCGTTAAGTATGAAAAAATTCAAAAAAAGAAAAAAAATTGAAAAACTCATGTCGACCTTTAGACCTGTCAACCTAGCACATGTCGACCTAGAAACCCTGTCGACCTTCCATCCATGTCGACCTAGTGACTGTCGACCTATAGTGGTCGACCTAAACATTGTCGACCTAGATACTGTCGATCTTCAGACCGGATCCCTTATTTGATACATGACCCATTTCTTTGAAGAACAGCTGGTTATGAATTATATGGATTGCTGCTTTATTAATCACTAATCACACCGAAATAACTTGTTAATTACTGCTATATTAATGAATAATTGGATTGGAATTCTACTTATTAAGATATTTATTAAGCTGGCCGGCTTATTATAATGAAATGAAGTTCTTATACTGTATGTGGACTTTGGGCCTAATTAAGACCTGATTGCTAGGCTGCATTTCCGTACAGCCTGTGATCAGGTGTGAACTGCGCATGCCTATGCACCGCAATGCGAAGGCGCCTCGGTCCGCAGTGACGGGGAGCGCCGGGCAGCGACGGGATGGTGCGAAAAATGCGATCGCACGGGTGATCGCAAGGTGACCGACAGGAAGAAGCCGTTTGTGGGTGGCAACTGACCGTTTTAGAGGAGTGTACGAAAAACGCAGGAGGGACCAGGCGTTTGGAAGGAGGGTTTTTGACGTCAGCTCCGGCCCCGATCATCGCAGCGGCTGAGTAAGTCCTGGGCTGCGCAGAGACAGCACAAACTCCTGTTTGTACAGCTCTGCTACACATGCGACCGCACCCCTGCACAGCGAATTCCCCCTCCCCCTGTAGGCGGCGACTACCTGATCGCAGGGATGCAAAACACGCACCCTAGGGATCAGGTCCGAATTAGTCCCTTTGAGCAGCACTGGATAAATGTAGCAAAATACAATAATATTATTCATATATATTGAGACAGGGACCATTATTATACAGTAGGTAGACATTTTTTTTTTAAGATTGCATATAGCAATTATATATCTTTATTGTAGAAATTCTAATACCGGTCATGTGTTTTACATGTTTTATATGTGTTGTATGTAAAAATATGAAATGTTCCAGACAACGCTTTAGATTTTGTTTTCTAATATAAATACCCAGTCATCATATTAGTAATGTTTACATTTACATTTTGGGGCTTAATTAAGATTAATACTGTAGACCTAGAGCTTATTTATCATTGTATATTTGTGGCTTAATACCAGAGAACACCCATTTTTAAATATTAAGCACCCCCTGAATATATCACAGAGGAACCACAGCAGACATCTGCCGCTATAGCTCCATTCCCCCCCGGCAGCCGCATCTCCCAGCTACCGTTATCGGAAGATGATGGTAGCCCGGTGTATCATATCATGCCCAGATTGCACATCGCAATTGCAATTAATATTAAATGGGCCCCTAATATAGAAGCAATATGCATTGTCTCACAGCTTATGTACATACTTCGTCTGCTGTCATTTACAATGTACAAAATATTGTTTCAGCTCTATGCTAGTTAATTAATGTCTTTATAACATAAACACATACAGTACTTGCCAACTCTCCCTGATTGTCAGGGAGACTCCCTAATATAGTAGCAATCTCCCTAACTCCCTGAATAGTCTAGCAATCTCCTTGACTGCACCTTACCCCATTATGTAGCTGTTATATTCTTTGGGAAATAAAAAGCAATCAGAGATATACTGTATACATTCATAAGGGATCATCAGTGCCATTTCCCTGCACAATGATCCGTTTGGCTACATGCATTTTTAAATAAGGTTTCTTGTGGCCAGTGGGCTTGCTCTTACAGATGGGCTGGATTAATGGGGCCGAATCGGACCTGAACGCTGCTGTGAATTTTCGCACAGCGGGCGATCAGGTCTGAACTGCGTATGCACCGCAATGCAGGCGCGACGAGATGGTGCAAAAAGCGATCGCACGGGCGATCGCAAGGTGACTGACAGGAAGAGGCCATTTGTGGGTGGCAACTGACCGTTTTAGAGGAATGACCGGAAAAACGCAGGAGGGACCAGGTGTTTGGAGGCAGTGTTTCTGACGTCAGCTCCGGCCCCGATCATCGCACTGGGAGAGTAAGTCCTAGGCTGCACAAACTTCTGTTTGTGCAGCTCTCCTGCACATGCGATCGCACCCCTGCACAGCGATTTCCCCCTCCCCCTGTAGGTGGCGACTACCTGATCGCAGGGATGCAAAAAACGCCCCCTAGCGGTCAGGTCTGAATTAGCCCCCATGTGGGGAGTGGAGCACTAATAATCATATCACTGATTTATAACAAAGTCTATAATGCTATGTAATATGAGTACCGCTGGGAATTGTGATTAAAGGAAAATGCGCCAGGAGATGCAAAAATGGATTTCATCATATAAGAATGTGTGAAAATAAAAGCAGGTAATTCTGCTGGGAACTTTGTGTTGCAAAACCAAGGTATACTGTGTAATGCAGAGATTCCCACACGCCCTCCCTAAGGCACCCCAACGCTCCTGGTTTTAAATGTATCCATGCTTGGCCACAGGTGACTAAATTAGCACCTTAGTCAATATGATTTAACCATCTGTGCTGAGCCATGGATATACCTAAAACCTGGACTGTTGGGGTGCCTTGAGGACCGCGTTTGGGAACCTGTGGTGTAATGTAATGATCATACAAGGTTGAGAGTGGTCCTGATCCAGAGATAATAATAATAATAATAATAATAATTTTATTTATATAGCGCTCTTTCTCCAATAGGACCCAAGGCGCTTAACAGATGGACACAGATGCGTTCAGTCTGGCGTTTGTTGCCGGAGTCAATGGCTTTGAGTATATACAGATGTTAGTATCTGCCCTGGTGTAGCCTGTGTCTGACTGTGCAAGGACTTAGAGGCCCACTTTCTGTGTCTCTGTAGAAGCGTCTATAAATCTTATATCAACTTCCAACCGAGTAGGAAAATAAAGCACTGAAAACATTAATTGCAACCAACTGGTCTTCCAGAAGAAAATGAATTGAATTTAATAAATCCAACCTATAAAGAAGGTCTGAATAGGAGCTGCAGTTCTGTAGGTGCAACAGGAATATAGCGACAATCTGCAACAACACATTTTGGAATATATCCAAATCAGAAGGAATATTCCATAAAGGGGCACTCTGGGTCAGTTAGACTGTATTGGGCAGCACGGATGGTGTAATGGTTAGCTTTACTGCCTCACAGCACTGAAGTTGTGGGTTCAGTTCTCACCACAACCGTCACTGTGTGGAGTTTGTCTGTTCTTCCCGTGCTTGTGAGAGTTTCTTTCGGGTACTCTGGTTTCCTCCCACACTCCAAAAATATGGTAGGTTAATTGGCTCCCAACAATAAATGAACCCTACCTGTCCTAGGGAAAATAGATTATAAGCTCCACTAGGGCAGGTAGTAATGTGAGTAACCAAATAATTGGGTTCTACGTGCCAAGCGTTTGCTAAGCGTTGGTGAGAGATAAAGTGGATGGAGATAACGTAGCAGCCAATCAGCTCCTAGCTGGCATGTTGCAGGCTGTGTTTGAATGGGAACCGGTCTCTAGGACGACAGTAACTAGGTTGACCACTATTGGTCGACAGTAACTAGGTCGACAGGGTCTCTAGGTTGACATGTCCTAGGTCGACATGAGTTTTTCACGATTTTTTTCTTTTTTTGAACCTTTTCATACTGAACAGTCCAAGTGGACTACGATTGGAACGGTAACCTGTGCCGAGCGAAGCGAGGGGACACTGCACTAACTGGGGTTCCCGGTCACTCTATGAAGAAAACAACACAAAAAAATAAAAAACTCATGTCGACCTAAAGATCCTGTCGACCTAGTTACTGTCGTCCAGTAGTGGTCGACCTAGTTACTATCTACCTTCCATACCACACCCGTTTTAATAATGACAGGAGCTGGTTGGTTGGTAGTTTATTTTCGTCCACTTTATCTCTCTCCAAGGCTTAGTACATTGACACCAATGTTTGTAAAGTGATGTGGCCTATATATGCACTATATAAATAATAATAACTAGCTGATGTGCCCAGTTTTGAAAGGGCAAGGGTTTGCTGGGCATAACATTTCACCCCTTTTTACTTCCTTAGGAGTCAAAAAATCCCTGGTTAGTGGGTGGCTGCAAATAACTGTCACAGTTTCCAGACCACCAAGCAGGTCTTATTTTCCAGGTCCCCCAGCAGGTGCCCAGGGAGAGTTTGCCAACTGTCACATTTTCCAGAGCACACTGGTGATGCATTGTAAATCACTTTTTGCCACATAACTCAGAAACGAAGCAACCAGTTACAACACCAATATAATTCTGCAAATCTATGGACCAAGAACTTTAATTTGGTAAAAGATGTGCCCTGCTCAGACAACAGCATCTTAGAAATTTGTCACTCATAAAAGTCATCCTTCTGTTATGAATATATAGGGACTGATGTATTGGCGCCCAACTTCGACGGCCATGTGTGATGCTGGGAGAACTCAGACTTTTTTTTAAAGGGGCAACCACTTACAAGGCGAAACCATGCCTTGTAAGTGATTGCCTCTTAAAAAAATGTATACTTTAAAATATAACAAACATATGTTGTAGGCCTGCTTAAAAGTTGATAACTTGAGGCCGTGCCAGTACAATATAATTAAACATAATGAAATCAGCCACCTTCTACAAAATACGCATTATATTAATATTTAAATATAATTATCAACATTAAAGGCATTTTTAATTTGCTGTAATCACAGAGCCTTAGTTGTTAGCAAACCAAAACAGCAAGCAACTGGGCAAAACCATGTGCAGTGCAGGTGGGGCAGATGTAACGTGCAGAGAGAGTTAGATTTGGGTGAGGTGTGTTCAAACTGAAATCTAAATTGCAGTGTCAAAATAAAGCAGCCACTAATTACCCTGCACAGAAACAATATAACCCTCCCAAATCTAACTCTCTCTGCACATGTTACACCCCACCTGTAGTGCAGCATGGTTTTCCGCAGTTGCTTGCTTTTTTGGTTTGCTAACAAACCAGAATAACCCCCACAATACGCATTTGATAAGTAACGTGAATAAATAGCATCTGACATTAATGATGATATCAGCTCATTAAATATTTTACATATTGAATTAATCCAGCCACAATAATAGATTCATCTCAGGAGGCTGCTAAAAATGGAAAAAGGTGGAGAAACGCGTTAAGCAGGTGCAGTTCCATTGTACACACATCTGCATCCCATTCAGTTTAGCTACATCAAGCTGCAATAAGTTATTGTACACCTGGACACTGCAATAATAGGCAGGGCTGCCATCGGAAATTCTAAGGCCCGGGACTCACAATATAGGCAGCCCCCCTTCCCCCCAAAAAATAAATAAATATATATACAGGTTGAGTATCCCTTATCCAAAATGCTTGGGACCAGAGGTATTTTGGATATGGGATTTTTCCGTATTTTGGAATAATTGCATACCATAATGAGATATCATGCTGATGGGACCTAAATCTAAGCACAGAATGCATTTATGTTTCATATACACCTTATACACACAGCCTGACGGTAATTTTAGCCAATATATTTTATAACTTTGTGCATTAAACAAAGTGTGTCTACATTCACACAAATCATTTACGTTTCATATACACTTTATACACACAGCCTGAAGGTCATTTAATACAATATTTTTAATAACTTTGTGTATTAAACCAAGTTTGTGTACATTGAGCCATCAAAAAACAAAGGTTTCACTATCTCACTCTCACTCAAAAAAGTCCGTATTTCGGAATATTCCGTATTTCGGAATATTTGGATATGGGATACTCAACCTGTATATATATATATATATATATATATATATATATATAGATAGATATATATATAAAACATACAAAATAAATATATATACACATACAAACACACACACACTTTCTCCCACTCACTCTCCCTCAACTTACCTATCACAGGCTGGCCGGAGCTATAGCAGCCTGGTCCCATGTAGCTCTGCCCCCTCCATTTCGTGTAGCTCCGCCCCCTTTTCATGAGTGAGACCTGGTACGGTCACAGGAGTGGGAGGCTGCAAGCTTCTATTGAAAAGTCTCTGCCAAAATGGCTGCTGCCTCAGAGGAGACAGTTATTAAAGACACTAGAGGAGCCTCCTCTAGTATCTTTAATAACTGTCTAATCTGAGGCGGCGGCTATTTTTGGAGGGACCTTTACAATAGAAGCTTGCAGCGTCCTCTCCCCCTCCTTTGACAATGCCAGAACTCGGTAATGAAAAGTGGGTGGAGCATCACGGTGGCATGAGCAGCCCGCGCCCTCTCCTCTCTGTTAGAGAGGCCAGGCCTGGGACATCTGTGCCCGCAGCAGCCCCCTAATGGCGGGCCTGATAATAGGGACTACCAGCAGATGCGGGATTGCAGGATTGTGTCTTCGTTTAAACATGTGGGGCAAAATATAATAGACTGTGAGTTCCAGAGGTGCGGGACTTTGTGCGAGTCTGCCCGTTTTTCTTAAAGCAGCAATCATTTGCAAGGCATAGCTAACCTTGTTTTACCTTGTAAATGATTACTGCTTTAAAAAAATTGGCAGAAAGTCCCGCACCTCCGGCAACTCACAGGCTATTATATTTAGGGAGTTATTATGAGTTGGTCGCAGATTTTACTATTTTAGGGGCAAAGGAGAAGGCCGCCTATCGCATCGCAAAAACCTCAAATAGAGGTTGACCTCTGCTGCGTAGGCAGGCGGCCCAGCGCCATGTTTCCTATCACAGGCAGCGTCAATGGCCCGCCCGAAAGTGGCCATGACATGCCTGTGTGTCCTGCTCGCCGTGTCGCTGCCCCCGGACACCCGTCGCCTGTCAATCACTATGTGATCCCATCCTTCCAGGATGCAATCGCATAGTGCAGGGGTCGCGCATGCGCACTGTAGCCACTGTGCGAATGCATATGGCTGCATCCACCTCTGAATAACACCCTTAGCCCCCGGTCTGATATGTCTTGCTAAATACAAGAACAATGAGCCTAATTCAGCATGGATTGCAAAAGCGAAATCTTTCTCTAATGGGCAAAACCATGGGGGTCATTCCGAGTTGATCGCTCGCTGACGATTTTCGCAGCGCAGTGATCAGGTGAAAAAACGGCATTTCTGCGCATGCGGGTACGGGTACAAAGCTCTTTGTGGTTGTGCTCAGGTTCTAGCAAAGTTATTCTTCGCACTGGCGACCGCAAGAAGATTGACAGGCAGGGAGCATTTCTGGGTGTCAACTGACCGTTTTCAGGGAGTGTTTGAAAAAACGCAGGCATGGCTTGGCGTTCGCTGGGCGGGTGTATTATGTCAAATCCGGACAGGAATAGGCTGAAGTGATCGCAAGCGCTGAGTAGGTTCGGAGCTACTCTGAAACTGCACAAACTGGTTTTGCAGAGCTCGGCTGCACAAGCGTTCGCACTTCTGCTATGCTAAAATACACTCCCCAGTGGGCGGCTGCATAGCGTTTGCACGGCTGCTAAAACTAGCTAGCGAGCGATCAACTCGGAATGACCCCCCCATGTTATGGGTCGCAGCCATATTGTTTCTGTGCAGGGTAAATACTTGCTGCTTTATTTTTACACTGCAATCTAGATTTCAGTTTGAACACACCCCACCCAAATCTAACTCTCTCTGCACATGTTACATCTGCCCCACCCGCAGTGCACATGGTTTTGCCCATTAGAGAATGATTTTGCTTTTGCAATCCATGCTGAATTAGGACCTATATCTGCTAGATTGGAATACAGGGCTCTGCATATGAGGACAGTTTTGAAAGAGCTGCATGTACAGAATATTGCTATATTAACACATTTTATCCACTCCAAACATTCTTATTGCAACTGCATGTGTGGAACATTATTACAATAACCAAGCCAATTGCATCTAACCGTTCAGTTGTAAGTGTGTTGAATATTGCTACAATAATTAAGCAAGTGTTATTTGATGCATGACCCATTTCTTTGAAGAACAGCTGGTTATGAATTATATGGATTGCTGCTTTAATAATCACTAATCACACCGAAATAACTTGTTAATTACTGCTATATTAATGGATAATTGGATTGGAATTCTATTTATTAAGATATTTATTAAGCTGGCCGGCTTATTATAATGAAATGAAGTTCTTATACTGTATGTGGACTTTGGGCCTAATTCAGACCTGATTGCTAGGCTGCATTTTCGTACAGCCTGTGATTAGGTTTGAACTGCGCATGCCTATGCACCGCAATGCGCAGGCGCCTCGGTCCGCAGTGACGGGGAGCGCCGGGCAGCGACGGGATGGTGCGAAAAATGCGATCGCACGGATGATCGCAAGGTGACCAACAGGAAGAGGCCGTTTGTGGGTGGCAACTGACCGTTTTAGAGGAGTGTCCGGAAAAACGCAGGAGGTACCAGGCGTTTGGAAGGAGGGTTTCTGACGTCAGCTCCGGCCCCGATCATCGCAGCGGCGGAGTAAGTCCTGGGCTGCCCAGAGACTGCACAAACTCCTGTTTGTACAGCTCTGCTACACATGCGACCGCACCCCTGCACAGCGAATTCCCCCTCCCCTTGTAGGCAGCGACTACCTGATCGCAGGGATGCAAAACACGCACCCTAGCGATCAGGTCTGAATTAGTCCTTTTGAGTAGCACTGGATAAATGTAGCAAAATATAATAATATTATTCATATATATTGAGACAGGGACCATTATTATACAGTAGGTAGACATTTTTTTTTTTAAGATTGCATATAGCAATTATATATCTTTATTGTAGAAATTCTAATACCGGTCATGTGTTTTATATGTGTTGTATGTAAAAATATGAAATGTTCCAGACAACGCTTTAGATTTTGTTTTCTAATATAAATACCCAGTCATCATATTAGTAATGTTTACATTTACATTTTGGGGCTTAATTAAGATTAATACTGTAGACCTAGAGCTTATTTATCATTGTATATTTGTGGCTTAATACCAGAGAACACCCATTTTTAAATATTATGCATCCCCTGAATGTATCACAGAGGAACCACAGCAGACATCTGCCGCTATAGCTCCATTCCCCCCCGGCAGCCGCATCTCACAGCTACCGTTATCGGAAGATGATGGTAGCCGGTTGCAGTGTCGGACTGGGGCATGAAGGGCCCACCGGGGGAATGCAGTGATAGGGGCCCATACTTAGAGGTGTGGCCAGCCTACAAAGGGGGTGTGGCCAGCCTCCACAGAGGCTTGAAATACACAATAGACTTTTGCAGTGTAATGCAACATATCTACCATGTATAATACAAGTGCACAGTCTGGAACCTGATCCCTAGAGGGAGGAGTGGGCTCTCAGGCAGTGGGGCCTACCGGTGGTTTCCCTGGTACCCCTGTGGGCCAGTCCGACCTGGCCGGTTGTATCATATCATGCCCAGATTGCACATTGCAAATGCAATTAATATTAAATTGGCACCTAATATAGTAGCAATATGCATTGTCTCACAGCTTATGTACATACTTCGTCTGCTGTCATTTACAATGTACAAAATATTGTGTCAGCTCTATGCTAGTTAATTAATGTCTTTATAACATAAACACATACAGTGCTTGCCAACTCTCCCTGATTGTCAGGGAGACTCCCTAATATAGTAGCAATCTCCCTAACTCCCTGAATAGTCTAGCAATCTCCTTGACTGCACCTTACCCCCATTATGTAGCTGTTATATTCTTTGGGAAATAAAAAGCAATCAGAGATATACTGTATACATTCATAAGGGATCATAAGGGCCATTTCGCTGCACAATTAACCTTATGGCTACATGCATTTTTAAATAAGGTTTCTTGTGGCCACTAATATGGAATCACTTGTAAAGCACAATACATGAACAATCCCTGAAAAGTATCAGTAAGAGCTACTTGTTGATGAAAAGACACTAAGTCATTTTTACAACACACCTATCAAATATAGCAGTACGCGTCCAGTTTAACACCGCACTTATAGTTGATGCTTTCAAAAATTCCCTGAAATGTTCTTTCAATAATAGGTAAGCATGCATAAACATGACATTAGCCTGATATAAGGGAATATAATTATCTATCGCTTCATTATGTAGTTTATACAATCAAGTAGGTCATAATTTGTATTGCAAACAATTTCTTACCATAATAATGTCCCTGCTATTATAATGGCTATAATTAAGTCAGTAGTAAAAATAGAACCTTATGTAATCTGCACTGAAACAAAATGAAATTGTCATCTTGTAGTCTTACATTATTTATATTGAGACGATGCCAAACCTCACCTGTATTCCCACCAGAACACGCTACACGCTGCACCACTCCAGTCACTGTCATTTTCATATGTAAACTTCACGTGTGATGTTCAAAATGTAGAAAATTGGTTTTAAACTGGCGCATGCCGACACAGAAACCATTTACCCTGCAGGATCATAATATTGGGCTTTCAGGAATTATCCATAATACTGTATTGTCGGTGCACAAAAAAAGAATATATATGTGTTCCTATTCCTTTGAAATGTAACTTTTAATTCTATTCAAGTTAAAATAATGTGAAATTGATTCACACACTGATAATAGACCACAGCGAAACATAGAGGTTAAAATTACAAAGACCTAACATACGTTAAAGTGCAATGAAGAATAACAAAGTGTAATTAAAGATTAAAATTTGTGTCCACGTTTTATTACTGTCCAGATGGTATATAATGCTTATTACCTAGAGGTAAGTCCACTTATCCCTTAGAAGGGAAATATAGAGATATATCTAAACCTCTATTGATATGGACTAAATTAATATCCCTGGAAGCACTAGGTCTGGATCCCAGAATTTGTCTCAAATAAGGGGTATATATCTCCCTTAATTCCCCTGTCACATCAAAGGTTAAATGGTTACTGGTCACCTTTTAAGGCTTGGTGTTCATAGAATATTCCCTAGAAGGGCACCTTCATTAATGTGGGTTAATAACTCCAGCTGAGGTGACCTCCATATTAACAATCAATATTATCCTGCGGGGGAGTATAATGAGTTATGTATATCAATAACCCCACATTGGTGTATGAGTATTGGAATCCTAGACCAATTAAATATGCATCATATTTGGGGTGGACGTATTCCCTTTTTATCTAAGTGTGAGCTTCACCAATTCATCAAGAGTGTTCAAAATGACACCATCAAAATCATTTATTCTTCGGATGATAAGTTGTGAAAAGGGGAATAATCACTACTTGTTACTTCATTAATACAAGACTAATCATCAATTCCTTGAAATGCAGTGTTCTGTTGTGACTAATTGTACACATCAATGTCACGTTGCAGACAGGACTTAAAATGTATTCAATATGGTCTGTTGTAATTGCAGGTGATACATTATCTCCTCCTATATTGAGTTTGGAATTAAACTGTATCATAAATGAATAATCAAAACTAGAGTCATTAGATCTAACTTGTGCCAATATTGAGATTGATTCCTGATTTGAAAATGTAGTTTCCAACAGTATGTATGGCTGGTCTCACAGTTGAAAGTATATTACAATGAGGAGCATTAATGATTCTCTTAGCAGCTGAAATTGCAGAAATTGGTAACTGTATACAAAAAAACACAGAATGATACTATATGAGCTCTCTCACTAGCTTTACAAGGTCATTTTGAAACAATTGTTGTGATACTATATGCATCTGCTTGGGTAGAGAATGTGTCAGCTTGGTCTTGTAACCAGTGAACTATATTGATATCACACTCCAGACAGGGTTTAAAGCAACTCCAGTGTGTTGTGCTATTTCAGGAGACAACTGATATATATATATATATATATATATATTGCAAAGATGCGGCACTCCAGGCTTAAATAATTTACCACCAACAAGTTCTTACTTATCCAGCAACGTTTCAGTAGTCGCACCTACTGTCGTCAGGCTTTATTACAAGATTAAAATAGTGTACATACCTTTATACTGTCACCCCTATGTGAATTCCCGCCGACTCGTGCCGGGACTCCTCGCCCGTTGAGCCGCATAGCGTCTGACGTCATCGTCAAGCGACGGCGCCGTGAAACAAACACCCATCACCATAGCAACCAAGAAACGTACAATGTAACATACGAGGTTTAGCTGTAACAATAAAATAACAGTATAGAATCCTGTATCCTCATTACACAAATTGTTAAACAGCATCTATGTATTCTTATTATCTGAGTATTAGTCCATATTAAACTTTAAAAAAAATTTAAGGAAAGAATGTCAGCTCACAGGTCAGCCATCCGCAATGCCTTGGACACAGGTGACAGTGAACAACCTGTGGCCCGGCATTTTGCCCAAAATAAACACCCGCTACACAGCATTAGATACAGAATGATAGACTGTGTGGTGGAAGATATGAGAGGAGGCAATAGAGGCGTAAGATTATTGCAATTAGAAACTAGATGGATATTACGTCTAGATGTAATACATCCCAAAGGCCTCAATGAAAATATCTCATATTCATGTTTTTTAAAATAAATTATACAGTGGGTAATAGCCGAGAGAGTGTATCAACGAGAGGTTGTATTGCTGTAAAGTTTAATATGGACTAATACTCAGATAATAAGAATACATAGATGCTGTTTAACAATTTGTGTAATGAGGATACAGGATTCTATACTGTTATTTTATTGTTACAGCTAAACCTCGTATGTTACATTGTACGTTTCTTGGTTGCTATGGTGATGGGTGTTTGTTTCACGGCGCCGTCGCTTGACGATGACGTCAGACGCTATGCGGCTCAACGGGCGAGGAGTCCCGGCACGAGTCGGCGGGAATTCACATAGGGGTGACAGTATAAAGGTATGTACACTATTTTAATCTTGTAATAAAGCCTGACGACAGTAGGTGCGACTACTGAAACGTTGCTGGATAAGTAAGAACTTGTTGGTGGTAAATTATTTAAGCCTGGAGTGCCGCATCTTTGCAATATATATCCACATTTCTATGAAGGCACCGGCTGCAGCTAATAGTTATGCTTGGGGAGTGCCAGGCTTCATGCTGAATATATTTGGAAGTTTCACTGAATAGTGCTGCTTTCTTGTCAAGGCACCCAGCTATTGAAAAAGTTTTGTCACCAGGCAATTCCTGTGGTTCTGGATCATCTAGAACTTGTTGTTTTTAACAGTCACACAGCTAAGTGTTTTTGTGCAGTGCTCTATAGGAGGTCTCAGTTACAGGCAGTACTGTGATTACACTGCGGGTTTATCTTTACCCTACTGTTAATATGGAGCAAACAGATGACCAATTTGGACATTTCAAATTCCCTGTGGGTGACACGTTAACTTTTTCTGAATCAGAAGTAGAGGAAATTCTTTGTAAGAAAGGTATTAATGACGAAGCAGAAGCTACGCCAGTTGAACATATTTTCAAAGAACTACTCAAATTAAAAAAGAAAGAAATAGACTTCTATCTTCATGGATTATCACTCAGCGATTATTACAAAATGAAAATGATCCCCCGAGGTTTTCGGGTCAGGAACTGTCCTACTATTGGACGCTACGATGTTCAATTTTGCCGACGCTGGACAGCTATATTAAATAAATGCTCACTAGACCTAATTTTATTGGTCATTGAACAGTCTAAGAAAGAAATGGAAGTAATCAGAAATAAAATATCAGCTTATGAATTGGTGCATACTTCGGCACTGATAGCCGACAAAGAGGAGAATTGGATGGAAAAGATCCAACAACAAATATCTCAATACAAGAGGGAATTGATAGCCTTTAAACAAGAGAAACTTAAAAAGGTGGAACAAGACTATGAAAAACACTCTGTTTATAGATGGCTCTCAGACACCAGACCAGAGGGGAGGAGACGGCCATTCTTTCGTAGAGACCATAGACCCTTTGCTAGGTTTGATACAGAGTCATCACAAGAGACCAACAGCGACACTGATAGATCAAACAAAGCCGCCGCCCCTTTAGGGGTGAAAACACGGGGAGGAAGATTCCCAGACAAAGATGGCGCACAAGGAGAAGTGGGCAAAACGAAAGGCAGAGGAAGAGCAGGGCGTCCTCCAGCAGCCAAAAAGACAACATAGTTAATCTATCCTCGTATGAATTGACATCTACGGAGATCAGTTTGCTGAATAAAGGACTGTCTTTTATTCCCTCAGTACAATTCGATCCATTACAATGGAATATAGAGAAATACTCTTTGCAGAGAAAAATTAAGCTGAAAGAACATTTCAAAGACAAAGGACATTCAGGGGGTGATGAGAATCCCATCCCTAAACAACTCAGAGCATTTATCCCGAAATCTTCATTTGAACCAATATCATACAATCCGAGCATCAAAACTTTTATGAGATTGTTAGAAAAGGATGTGGAAGCTGTCACCAAGGGTGATAGGTTGGAACATCCTAATCTAACCTTACAGGAAAGAGATGCGTTGAAATCACTGTCCAGCAATCATAATTTGATAATCCGGTCAGCTGATAAGGGGGGAGCAATTGTCCTTCAGGATTTTGCCGATTATAATAAGGAGGCTCTCAAACAATTGTCTGACTTACAGGTTTATACTAAATTGCAATCTAACCCTACCAATATCTGTAAAAAGAGATTGGAAGTTATTTTGCAACAAGCATTAATGGTAGATTTAATATCAGAGGATATATTTAACATTCTTATTCCTGAGTATCCATTGGTACCAATTTTTTATTTGATTCCTAAAATCCATAAAGGGGTAGATCCCCCGCCGGGTCGCCCAATTGTATCAGCCAAAGGGTCGCTATTGCAACCGACAGCTTGTCTGTTGGACTCTTTATTACAGCCGTTAATTCGGAATGAACCTAGTTTTCTACTAGACACGACTACTTTATTAAATAATTTAAAGGGATTATCTTTAATTCCAGATGATGCATGGTTATTTACAGTAGATGTAGTAAGTCTTTACACATCGATCCCGCATCAATTCGGATTAAATGCTGTTAAAAGATTTTTGCTGAAGAAAAATGCATTTACTTTTGCTAAGGTAGATGTGATATTACAGTTGCTAGAATTAATTCTAACAATGAATTTTTTCCTGTATGACAAGCAGTATTACTTGCAAGTTAAGGGGTGTGCGATGGGTTCTTCTGTGGCTCCAGTGTATGCTAATATAGTGATGTTTGGAGTGGAGGAGGATCTGTTCTATAATAACCCATTGTTTACAGCTCAGACAATACTGTTTAATAGGTATATAGATGATTTAATCATCGTGTGGAAAGGTAATCATACAGTATTGGAGAATATTATTAAAGAACACAATGCCACAGAGGGACCCATCAAATTCACCTATTGTATGAATCAGCATACTATCAATTTTTTAGATGTGAATATTCAGATAAAAAATTCAACACTCATCACTACTGTGTATATGAAACCTACTGACAGACAACAACTTCTGCATGCTAGGAGTTGTCATCCTAATTCAATGAAGAGAGGTCTCCCATACTCCCAAATGGTTAGAATTAGACGCATTAACAGTAGTAAGGAAACGGCAGAACAACAAATAGATATTCTAATAAATAAACTGGTAGATAGAGGTTACAACAAAAAAAGTCTAAAAAGCTCAAAAGTCAGAGTTATGGCCCTTAACAGAGACACATTATTAAATACAACTAAGAAAACCAGGACAGAAAGGCCAATCTTACCATGGGTTAAAAAATATAACGTTAATTCTCCACATATCAATCCTATTTCCAAAAAACATTGGTCCATTGTAAGTTCGGACAATTCATTACATCTTAGTGACACCAAACTAATGCCCTGTTATTCGCGAGGACAGAACTTGCGAGATTTACTTGTAAAAACAGATGTGGCAAAATTAAAGAGAGACCCCCCTAAAAAAACAACTTTTTTGTCGATGAAAGTCAAACTAGGTAACATCAAATGTGCCTGTGTCACCTGTCAGTACCTTTTAACAGGTGATTCATTTAACCATCCACACACAGGACTAAAAATCCCCATCAAATATCAGCTAACCTGTAATTCGAGTTTTGTAATATATCAAATTATCTGTCCATGTGGCCTCAGCTACATCGGGAAGACCGAACGAAAATTTAAGGAAAGAATGTCAGCTCACAGGTCAGCCATCCGCAATGCCTTGGACACAGGTGACAGTGAACAACCTGTGGCCCGGCATTTTGCCCAAAATAAACACCCGCTACACAGCATTAGATACAGAATGATAGACTGTGTGGTGGAAGATATGAGAGGAGGCAATAGAGGCGTAAGATTATTGCAATTAGAAACTAGATGGATATTACGTCTAGATGTAATACATCCCAAAGGCCTCAATGAAAATATCTCATATTCATGTTTTTTAAAATAAATTATACAGTGGGTAATAGCCGAGAGAGTGTATCAACGAGAGGTTGTATTGCTGTAAAGTTTAATATGGACTAATACTCAGATAATAAGAATACATAGATGCTGTTTAACAATTTGTGTAATGAGGATACAGGATTCTATACTGTTATTTTATTGTTACAGCTAAACCTCGTATGTTACATTGTACGTTTCTTGGTTGCTATGGTGATGGGTGTTTGTTTCACGGCGCCGTCGCTTGACGATGACGTCAGACGCTATGCGGCTCAACGGGCGAGGAGTCCCGGCACGAGTCGGCGGGAATTCACATAGGGGTGACAGTATAAAGGTATGTACACTATTTTAATCTTGTAATAAAGCCTGACGACAGTAGGTGCGACTACTGAAACGTTGCTGGATAAGTAAGAACTTGTTGGTGGTAAATTATTTAAGCCTGGAGTGCCGCATCTTTGCAATATATATCCACATTTCTATGAAGGCACCGGCTGCAGCTAATAGTTATGCTTGGGGAGTGCCAGGCTTCATGCTGAATATATATATATATATATATATATGTTCTGGTAGACTTACCATTGTTAACTCTCTTTCTGCGAGGTACACTGGGTTCCACAGGAAAACATCGGGGTGTAGAGTGGATCTTAATCCAGAGGCACCAACAGGCTAAAGCTTTAGGCTGTCCCAGGATGCATTGGTGCTTCCTCTGTAACCCCGCCTCCTGGCAATGTGAGCTCAGTTTCGTTAACCAGTCCAATGTAGGAGCAGGTAAGAGAGAAGTCAGATGTTAGTCACATAGAATCACATTCTCATGACAGGAGAAGGGACCAGCGGCTAATGCCATACAAACCCATAGAAGCTAGGTGCGTCAGGGTGGGCGCCCTGTGGAACCCAGTGTAACTCGCAGAAAGAGAGTTAACAATGGTAAGTCTACCATAACTCTCCTTTTCTGTAGCAGGGTACACTGTGTTCAACAGGAAAACATCGCAGTTCCTCAAGGGAGGGGATGCGCCTTTGCGGGTATGATTACCTGGCATCCAAAGGAAGTATCCTGGGAGGCGGAAGTATCAAAGGCATAGAACCTAATGAACGTGTTCACTGTGGACCACATAGCCACCTTGCACAATTGTTCTGCGGACGTGCCACGGCGGGCCTCCCAAGAAGCTCCAACAGACTGAGTAGAATGGGCTTTAATAGCAGCAGGAGCTGGGTGTCCAGCCTGCGCATAAGCTTGTGCAATCACCATTCTAATCCATCTGGCTAAGGTTTACTTATTCGCAGGCCAGCCACGTTTGTGGAAACCAAACAGTACAAAAAGGGTATCTGACCTCCTGGTAGAGGCTGTCCTCTTCACATATATACAGAGAGCCCTTACCACATCTAAAGACCTCTCTTTGGGGGACAAATCCGAAGAGAAAAAGGCCGGGACCACAATCTCTTGGTTAAGGTGAAAAGATGACACCACCTTAGGCAAATAACCTGGGTGAGTTCTAAGAACTGCCCGGTCATGATGTAATATTAGAAAGGGTGGATGACAGGACAAAGCGCATAGGTCCGACACCCTTCTAGCAGAGGCAATTGCCAACAGAAACAGGACCTTGGCTGTGAGCCATTTAAGGTCCACTGACTCAAGAGGTTCAAATGAAGACTCTTGCAGGGCATTCAGGACAACAGACAGATCCCATGGAGCCACCGGAGGTACATAGGGAGGCTGAATCCTTAACACACCCTGAGTTTATGTATGAACGTCAGGCATAGACGCAATTTTTTTCTGAAACCACACCGACAAGGCAGATAAGTCCAGGCCTTGTTGCAGAAAAGCCAGGATTCTGGATATTTTGATTCTGTACACATCCTAGTTCTTATCAGCACACCAGGTGAAGTAAAAGTTCCAGACCCTGTAATAGATCCGAGCAGATGCCGGTTTGTGGGCTTTCAACTGGTTTGGATGACCACCTCAGAGAATCCTTTGGCCCTCAGGAGTGATTCTTCAAGAGCCATGCTGTCAAAGCCAGTCTGGCCAGGTCTAGATAGAGACAAGGGCCCTGTACGAGGAGATCTGGTCATTGAGGAAGTAGAAGAGGACGGTCTGTTGATAGACCCTGCAGGTCTGAGAACCATTGCCGTCTGGGCCACGCTGGAGTGACTAGCAGTAGTATTCCTCCTTCTTGCTTGAACTTCCTCAGGACCCTGGGCAGAAGTGACACTGGAGGGAACACGTAAGGCAGCCAAAAGTTCTATGAAATGGTTAGTGCATCCACGAACGCTGCTTGAGGATCCCTGGTCCTTGATTCGAAGACCGGAACTTCGTGATTGTGTCAAGACGCCATCAGGTCTACATCTGGTAGGCCCACGTGTCCACTAGGAGTTGAAAGACTTCTGGATGAAGACTCCACTCTCCAGCATGTACGTCCTGATGACTGAGGAAGTCCGCTTCCCAGTTTAGGACACCCGGAATGAACACTGCCGATATTGCTGGCAGATGGTGTTCCGCCCATCAAAGGATTTTTGAAATTCCATCATTGTCATGTGGTTTCGAGTGCCGCCTTGATAATTGATGTATGCCACTGAGTCGGCATTGTCTGACCATACTTGAACAGGCCTTTTCTGTACCAGAGGCAGGGCGAGAGTTAACGCATCGAACACCGCTGACAGCTCCAGAATGCTTATCGGGAGGAGAGACTCCTCCTTGGTCCAATGACCCTGGAAAGAGTGTTGCTCCAACACCGCACCCCATCCCCACAGACTGGCATCTGTTGTCAGCAGGACCCAGTCGGGATCCAGAAGGGACGGCCCTTGCTCAATTGCTGGTCCTGTAGCCACCAGTTCAGTGATTGACGAACCTCAGGAGTCAAAGTAATCATATGAGATTTTATCCGATGAGGTAGTCCGTTCCACTTGGAAAGAATTTACCTCTGCAGAGGGCGGCAATGAAATTGAGCATACTCTACCATGGCGAATGCCGACACCATGAGGCCAAGTACTTGCATTGCCGAGTGTATCGACACTCTGGGGCAACAAAGGAAGCATCTTATCCTGTCCTGAAGCTTCAGCACTTTCTCCGGAGACAGGAACAGACGTTGACTGTGTGTGTCCAGGAGTGCCCCCAGGTGCACCATGCTCTGAGCTGGGACCAGCGAGGATTTCTTGCAATTGATGACCCACCCGTGGGTTTGTAGAAAGCTTACCGTCAATTGTCGATGACTGAGGAGGACATTGTGGGAGTTTGCCAGGATCAGCAAGTCGTCCAGATACAGCAGGATCCTGACTCCCTGGCGACAGAGATGCGCCTTCATTACGGCCATGACCTTGGTGGAGATCTGAGGAACCGTAGCCAGTCCAAATGCCAGAGCCTGGAACTGATAGTGTAGGTTGCCAATAACAAACCGCAGATACTGCTGATGTGACTTGGCAATAGGTATATGCAGGTACGCATCCTGAATATCCAGGGATACCATATAGGCTCCGGGTTCCATAGCCAGTACAATTGAGCACAGCGTCTCCATACGGAACTTGGACACTCTCACAAACTTGTTTAGTGATTTGAGGTTGAGTATAGGCCGGAAAGACCCATTTGGTTTCAAGACTAGAAACAGGGTCGAGAGGTAACCCTTGCCCCTTTGGGACAGAGGTACCGGCACTACCACTCCTGTATCCAGGAGAGAACTCACAACCTGCTGCAGAGCTTGTGCCTTTAGTGGATCCAAAGGGATGACCGTGGTGCAAAACTGGCGAGGGGGATGTTTCTTGAAAGAGACTGCATACCCGTGAGATACAACTTCTTGCACCCATGAGTCTGAAGTGGTCTTCAACCAGACCTGGGTGAACTGCAGAAGTCGGCCTCCCACCCTGGGGTCCCCCTGGGGGAGGCCCGCCCCATCATGCGGCAGGCTTGTCTTGTTTAGAAGCAGGCTGATGGGCTGACCAGAACTGCTTTGTCTTGGGCTTAATGGTTTTGGAAGCACGAGATTGTCTTGGGTATGCCTGACATTTTGCTTTCCCCTAAGGTCGAAAGGAACGAAAAGTGGTACCTTTTGCCTTCTGTGCAGAAGGATTAGTATTTGGGAGAAAGGCAGTCTTGGCAGCCGCCAGTTCAGACACAAGTTTATTTAGGTCTTCCCCAAACAATATGTCTCCCTTAAAAGGGAGTACCTCCAAGGTCTTTTTGGAGTCCAGGCCCACCTTCCATGACCTCAACCACAGAATACGGCAAGCCAGGACAGACGTAGTCGCCGCCTTGGCCGCCAACACACCCGCCTCAGAGGACGCCGCTTGAATATAATAAGAGGTGGTGGTGATGTGAGACAGGTATTGTCTGGAATTGTCAGATATATCCTCGGGCAGCTCTTCCTCTAATGCCTGTCCTGCAGCACTGTTCCGATCCCCGGCGGAAGTGTCGTATACCAACTTCCGCTTTGCGTTCCACCTCGGCGCTTGCGTTCCAACTACGGCCCGCACTTCCTGTTTTGAATCAGATTCCCCCTGTTAAATGAGGAAGTGATAGCCAATGCCCGTACACCCGATACTTGCGTTCCACACTGATTGTAACACAAAACAGGAAATGCGGGCCGTAGTTGGAACGCAAGCGCCGAGGTGGAATGCAAAGCGGAAGTTGGTATACGACACTTCCGCCGGGGATCGGAACAGTGCTGCACACCAAACCACCGCAAAAGCAGCAAATCAGTAGTAATTTTCAGACTGGGGGAAACTATTACATGAAACACATGGGTTTCTGGACTACTTCCGGAAATATACCGGAAGCAGTTGTTTTATTATTTTATTTAGACTTATTTTAAGGTATTAAAAAATCGTTTTTGTCAAAAATTTATTTTAATGGAATGTATATTAAATAGAGATCATGTGTATAGAAATATTTCTGTATTTTGAAATGATAAGATACATTAAGGAAATTCACTTCCTGGAGTGAATCCACCAATGAACTTTCAGTAATGGGTATATATACACCCATAGTACCATCAGCCCAAACACCTTGATAAAGGCTCAGGAGAGCCGAAACGCGTTGGTGAACAGCATCTGTCTGGACAGCGACCCAGCTTTGGATTCTGAAGGGATTCTCATACCAGGGATTCACCACAGACATTTCATATACGAGACTTGGTGTGCTATATACACCTTATTTTAAGGTACGCTGCCAGCCATATGTTTTAATGCCTTTGTTCTTTTATTAAAATTGAGTTACACTATTGCGGTTTCTCCTATCTCTTCTTTTCATACATTGGAGATGAAGAATTAACATCCCTCTGAACCAAAATTGAAGAAAGATTTGGAGAACCGATGACTCAACAGAAAGAATAAGGGAAATTACGTTTTTTGGGCATTTTTCTTGGAACTATAAACTGTGAATTCATCTTGATTCACCTACATAGTGATTCCACCGTATCACAACAGGAGATAGTGCGAAAACCACACATTTTCCTTCTAAACTATATTTTGGCCCTACAAGTGGGCTTAGAGGTTTTTGCAGCTCTCCGTTTGAAGCACCAAATTTACACTTGTTTTTTTCGTATTTGATTAATATGAACGGCCGACACGACCTTTGGAAGGAAAGATGCATGCATCCACAACTTTGCCCTATCAGCATAGAAAATTAAGTATGGAGGCTTACAAGACAAAGCACTTAATTCAGACACCCTCCAGGCAGAAGCTATGGCTCGTAGAAATGATGTTTAAGGTCTACTTCTTCCAAGGGCTCAAAATAGGTTGGAGGAAGTCGAGCACCAGATTTAAATCCCAAGGAGCTGTGGGTGGTACAAACAGAGGTTATACTTGTAGAACCCCTTCGAAGAATGTTTGTACATGTGGCAGGAGCGCCAGACGTTTTTGAAAGAAAATCACTAATGCAGATACTTGGACGTTCATGGATCCCAGGTGAAGTCCAGAATCTAAACCTGCTTGAAGAAACAGCAAATACGCAACAGACAAAAAGCGTCTGATGGTAAACCCTTTCGTTCACATCAAGAGATATAAGACCGCCAAATGCAATGATAATGGGATGCCGTAACTGGTTTACGTGCCCGCAACGTCGTGGGTATTACGGTCTCTGGAATCCCTTTACATTTCAGGATGTCTGCCTCAATAGCCATCCCGTTAAATGCAGTCTTGGTAAGTCTGGATGCACAAAGGGCCTTTGTTGTAGCAGATCCGGTCGCAGAGGAATAGGCCACGGTTCGTCCACCCGAAGAGAGCGTAGGTCTGAAAACCAAGCCCTCTGAGGCCAATCTGGTGCCACCAGGATCACCATGATTAACTCCATTCTCTTGAGGACAGCAAAGGGAATGGAGCAAAAACTTAAACTAGGTTGTACCGCCAAGGCACGGCCAGAGTGTCCACAGCTTCTGTTTGAGAATCCAATGTTCTGGACATGTATCGAGGAAGCTGATGATTGAGTCGGGATGCCATGAGATCCACCTCCGGACAACCCCAACGTTGTATCAGAGCGTTGAACACTTCTGGGTGAAGCGCCCATTCTCCTGGATAAAGATCCTGACGACTGAGGTAATTAGCTTTCCAATTGTCCAAGCCCAGAGTGAATACTGTTTAGAGAATTACTGTGTTGCATTCTGCCCACTGGAGAATGCGTGTCACCTCTCGCATCGCCATGCGACTGTAGGTTCCACCTTGTTTGTTGATGTACGCTACAACAGTCGTGTTGTCCGACTGAATACGGCTTTGGATCGAAGAATGTGTGCGGCCTCTACCAGAGCATTGTAGATCGCTCTCAGTTCCAACACATTTATTGGCAACAGTGATTCTTGTGGAGACCAACGGCCTTGAAAGTGTGAGTTCAACACCACTGTGCCCCAACCTCTGAGGCTGGCATCCGTCGTTAGAACAGTGTGGTCCCATATATACCGAACCGCCCGCCTGCTGTGGGATTGTGCAGTTGGAGACACCAAAGAAGCGACACTCCTGTCTTGGGAGTTAAACGGACCAATTGCTGAAGGTGCATGTGAGACCCCAACCATTGGTGTAAGAGGTCCAGCTGGAAAGGGCGTGAATGAAATCATCCGAATTCCAGAGCTTTGAAAGCCGCCACCAGTTTCCCCAACAAGCAAATGCATAAATAAACTGATACCAGTCGTGGCTTGAGAACTGCCTGGACCAGTCATTGTATAATCAGAGCCTTGTCTTGTGGTAGGAAGACTCTCTGTACGTTGATGTCCAGGAAAATTCAGAGAAACTGGATACGCAGTAACGGCTGAAGGTTGGATATCCAAAAGTTGATTTTGTACCAATTAAGTGTCCTGTATAAGACAATTGGGATGTTACAATTTGAAGGATATATCATACATAAAATGAGATGTATCACGTGTTTAATTGTCTGTCAAGTTTGTCAAGGTTGTGAAATTTCTAATTGTGAAGCTCTATGCATTTCAGGATAAATATGTCCTGGGCAACTACAGAACCAACACCCACAATTATCAACGTGTTATGAAATAGAAAAAAAAATCTCCAGTTGGTTATATACAGTATATATATAGAGCCTGCAAACTGAGCGAAGGAGAACTACAAGCACCGACAGACAGAGATACGCAAGACTCAAAGGTACATCCACCTCACTTCCACCTGTGCTTCGTGTCTCTCCCTCTCCCCTTGCTGTCTCTCTCTCTATAGCACCCTCTCCTTGTCTTTATCTGTCATTCTTTGTTGGGGTCTCTCTTTCTCTCTCACCCTTTGCTTCTCTTCCTCTTCCTCTCTCCACTTTCTGTCATTGTCTCGCAGATTATAATTTTATCTCTATGCAGTATTTTCATTAATATGCCCTTAATGCTAATCGATACTTTGGTATTCAATGTCATTGCAATACACAGTGTTGTATACCATATTATCGGAGCTATTCACTATTACTCCAGAGCTGGGAAAGTTGCTCTGAAAAGCAGATGTCCTTGAGCCCTGATACTGATAGTTATGCCCTCATTCAGCAGTGGCCCAACGTAACGCTGCTGGGACTGGCCTGACCTGAGGTCATGTATGGGCACACACACACACACACACACACACACACACACACACATACACACTTTAAGGTTTCAACACCAAAACGTTGGACAGTTGAACAGGCTCAGTAGTCATTTATTAGTCTCAGAGCCGGCCCTAACCAATATGATGCCCTAGGCAGGATTTTGGCTGGTGCCCCCTAGCACCGCCTGTAGTTCAGCCTCTGACCCTGCACTCCTTTCCCAACACCATCACCCCTCACCCATAGCCATCCTCATTTTGGTGCTCCTACACCCTATATTTTAAACAGGAACAGTGCGCACATTCAGCACACAGCCCGGAAAGGGGCATGTTCTTTCCGGGAAGGGGCATGGCCACATAATAGTACCCCCATATCAAATAACGCCACACAGTAGTGCAACTTTATTCACATTATACCATGTGAGTGTCTCTTATTCATGTTACATCACACAATACTACCACTTTACCTTGTATATGTTACTCCTCACAGTAGTGTCCCTTATTCACATTACATCACACTGAATTGCTCCTTATTCACATTACACCACACCCTATTGCTCTTTATTCACATTAGACCACACAGCAGTGCCCTTTCTATACATTACGCCACACAGTAGAGCACCTTATACACATTGGACCTCATTTCGAGTTGTTCGCTCGCTAGCTACTTTTAGCAGCATTGCACACGCTAGGTCGCCGCCCTCTGTGAGTGTATCTTAGCTTAGCAGGATAGCGAACGAAAGATTAGCAGAACTGCTACTAAATATTTTCTTGCAGTTTCTGAGTAGCTCCAGACCTACTCCTAGACTGCGATCAGCTCAGTCCGTTTAGTTCCTGGTTTGACGTCACAAACACGCCCTGCGTTCGGCCAGCCACTCCTCCATTTCTCCAGACACTCCCGCGTTTTTCCCTGACACGCCTGCGTTTTTTAGCACACTCCCGGAAAACGCTCAGTTACCACCCAGAAACGCCTCTTTCCTGTCAATCACTCACCGATCAGCAGTGCGACTGAAAAGTTCCGCACGAAAAACAGCAAAACTGCTAAGTTTTTTGTAAAATAATAAAGCGAACGCGCTCTGCGTACCATGCGCATGCACATTTAGCAGCAGATCGCAGCATAGCGAAAATCGGCAACGAGCGAACAACTCGGAATGACCACCATAATGCCACACATTAGTAATGCATTTACACACATAATACCACACAGTAATTCCCCTTACACATTATGCCAACCTTTATTAATGCCCTTATACACATAATGCCCCTTACATATATTTTGCACATTATTAATGCCCTTATACACATTATGACACACATAATGTCCCTTACACATATGCCCCACATTATTAATGCATTTATACACAATCCAAACATAATGCCCCTTACACACATGCCGAACACTATTGCACAACCAACCCACCTGCACACAGCCACTAACACTGTGACCTCTGCCTCTGCTTGGATATAGATGTGTCCTGCACGGATACAGTGATTTCTGGCGTGAATTAGCTGCCAGCTATGCTAATGTCGGGCGCCTCTTTTTTGCCAAAAATGCATTTTATTTGCATTGCTATGTGACTAGGATGCACAATCAACTTCTGCTGATTAAAATGATATGCGGCATGCCTATATTCTGTGTAAGACTGTGGCTGTATCTGCATATGAAATGTTACGTTACAGTGATTTCCAGGAATACACTGTAACTTAACGCTCACTTCCAACAGCGGTGAAGTGAGCAACCTAACTAGATTGTGCCTGCATGCAGGCCAATCCAGAGTCAGCGTAGCGCCGGGCATCGCTATCGCTATGGGGCATACACACGGAGAGATCCGTGCATAATTTCTGAGCAATATAGTCAGATTGCTTAGAGTTTAAGGACACATTACTACATGTGTACCCCCCTTTACATTTAGTGGTGATGAATGGATCACTCTTTACTGATTGACAATCAATGCTCACAGTCAAATCTTCTTTCAGTGACAAGAAGAGAAAATGAAGAGCGTTCTGCTGCTTGTGGGGATAGGTGAGTTCTGTGATGACTGCTCAGTAATACATTGCACTGTGCTGTAGTGATGGAATAACTGGCTGGCTGTAGCATTTTCACCATCAACGTGTAAAAACAAATTTTTCAAGCAGAAGAAGAAGAAGAATTATTTGATGAACTGCAAATATGAATTACTGAACGTTGTGTTGTTTTATCCATAGAATGTTAACTTTCTATTTATTTATTTTCTACCTCCAGTTCTGTGTTTGGCTCTGGTGGAAGGCGGCTTAGTCAACATGCTCTTACCAGGTCTGTATAATATACTGTTCTTTTTTATAATATATATATATATACATATATATATTTATTATATCAAATGTAGGAATGACACTCACAATCTTCCATATTATATTTTGCTGTGTGCGTATGTATGTATGTATGTGTATATATATATATATATTTGGCTGCCATGCTGACAGTGGGTGTCTCAGTCCGTGCACATTTGGACACACAGATGTACACAAGGGAAGCATTGTGTAGAGGCATTTGGGGCAGTACGGATGGTGTAATGGTTAGCATTACTGCCTCTGAGGTCATGGGTTTGATACCCAGCACGGCCCTAACTGTGTGGAGTTTGTATATTCTCCCCGCGCATGTATAGGTTTCCTCCAGGTACTCTGGCTTCCTCCCAACATCCAAAAATATACTGGTATATTAACTGGTTCCCAACAGTCTAGATGGGCCAAGTGATTCTCATCTGCTGTCATATTCTATGTTACTATAATCACGCCATTGTCTAGCGGGGGTCATGGTGATGTGATGTGGCACCACTCACTTTTGATGAGATTCATTCCCGGAGTTTGGGGTCGGCGTGGGTAACTCCATCTTTGTGTGATGCTACCCAATAGAGGTCTATGGGGTTTTGTTTGCATTTCCCCTGAAATGGATCCAAACAGATCCCTCCCAGCAGCCCCCACCCCCCCCCGCTCGCGCCCGCTGCGTCACACTGCCACTGCACGTGCACAGAAGGCTTTTCATGTCCTAAACCCAGAAGTCCAGTGTTCACAAAGGACGGCTCCTATCGGGGCGGCCGCCCTTGGAAATTTTAATCACATTTCTAGGCGTTGTTAATGCCACTATGTACCCTATGTGGCGGGTTGTATTGTATCGCGGATGGGATGCTTTGTACATACCACCCAGATATCGGCAGCTCATAGCTGGTTGAAAAGATGCTTTTTCTGATGTGATGGTGGCTGTGAACAAGGGAGGTCATTCCGAGTTGATCGCACGCTGACGTTTTTCCCAGCACAGAGAACAGGTCACTACTGCGCATGCATATGCACCGCAGTGCGCAGGCACGTCGTACGGGTACAAAGCGGATCTTGCTGAGCGATGGATTTAACAAAGAATCCATTCGCACAGCCGATCGGAAGGAGATTGACAGGAAGAAGGCGTTTATGGGTGTCAACTGACCATTTTCTGGGAGTGTTTGGAAATACGCAGGCGTGTCCAGGCATTTGCAGGGCGGGTGTCTGACGTCAATTCCGGGAACAAAAAGACTGAAGTGATCGCAAGGACTGAGTAAGTCCAGAGCTATACAGAAACTGCAAAATACTTTTTCGTCCCGCTTGGCTGCACAGGCGTTCGCACACACGCAGAGCAAAAATACACTCCCCTGTGGGCAGCGACTATGCTTTTGCACGGCTGCAAAAAGTAGCTAGCAAACAATCAACTCGGAATGATCCTCAAGGAGTGTAACCATTACCACTGGCATTGTACCTTATATGGTTGCTGTGGGATCTGGTAGTAAGAGGGGGCCAATCATAAGTGTTCATATGTTTCAGATGCCTCTGCACTTCTGAGCGCACATGAGGGCCAGCACACGGGCCAGCATAATTTATTTTAAAAGAAAAGAAATTTCTATGTCCCAATAGTTTTGTCCACACCACCATATGATGCCCCACACAGTAATGCCTCACAAAGTATTGCCCCAGTACCTGCTCACTGGGGTTCTGCTTGTCCTCCCCCCTGCAGCTACTGGAGCCACTGGAGCAGCAGCAGACTGTTCGGCAGCCTGCTTCAAGTAAAACTATTGAAAATGTCCCTTCCAAAATGGCTGCCGCCTCGAAGGCGACAGTTATTAAAGCTTCTAGAGCCTCCTCTAGTATCTTTAATAACTGTCTCCTCTGAGGCAGCGGCCATCTTGAGAGGGACATTTTTCAATAGCCTGCAGGAGTCGGGCAAACAACGGGCGGCAGTGGTGGCGGCAGGAGGATGGACGGCAGACAGAGGATGGATGGTGGCAGGTGGGCGGGCAGTGGCATGAGCGGCCAGGGCCCTCCCCTCCCTGTTAGAGAGGCCGGGCCTGGGACAGCTGTGCCCGCAGCACCCCCCTGATGGCGGGCCTGCCGGAAGGCATGGCCACATCCGTTCCAGGAAAACATAAAATACTATGTACAGCATTGGGAAGTGGCATCGCGCTCTGCAAAATGCTCATTTGTTCCCTTCAGCAGCTGGCCTGGGCCCCCACAACAGTTCCAGGGCTGGGTAATTACTTAGTATCCGCCCACATCCCACCCCCACTTCCCAGGGCCGGCGTCACCATTAGGCAGCTGCCTAAGGGCGCCGACCCCTGGAGGGAGGCATGCTCCCATTGAATCCATATTCCCACTCAAAAAAATGTTGCTAGCTAAGCCTAGGGGCGGCTGCGATGATTGTCTAGCCGTCACTCACCTCATCACCGGTAGTGTATCGTTCTCGTCTGCCAAGAATGCCTGTTAGGCTGTCAGCCACCAGCGCTGACATTCCCTGCGCTTGAATGGATCATACTGTGTTGCGCCGGCTGCCCGCCCCATTGCCTACTGGGGGGGGGGGGGGGCAAGCAGTGAGAAGTGCAGGGGATGGGGGGAAGCAAGCAGTGAAAAGTGCAGGGGATAGGGGGGGGCAAGCAGTGAGAAGTGCAGGGGATAGGGGGGGTAAGCAGTGAGAAGTGCAGGGGATAGGGGGGGCAAGCAGTGAGAAGTGCAGGGGGTGGGGGGGCAAGCAGTGAGAAGTGCAGGGGATGGGGGGGAGACAAGCAGTGAGAAGTGCAGGGGATGGGGGGCAAGCAGTGAGAAGTGCAGGGGATGGAGGTGCAAGCAGTGAGAAGTGCAGGGGGTGGGGGGCAAGCAGTGAGAAGTGCAGGGGATGGGGGGGAGACAAGCAGTGAGAAGTGCAGGGGATGGGGGGCAAGCTGTGAGAAGTGCAGGGGATGGGGGGGGGGAAGCAAGCAGTGAGAAGTGCAGGGGATGGGGGGGGGCAAGCAGTGAGAAGTGCAGAGGATGGGGGGGCAAGCAGTGAGAAGTGCAGGGGATGGGGGGGTAAGCAGTGAGAAGTGCAGAGGATGGGGGGTCAAGCAGTGAGAAGTGCAGGGGATGGGGGGGCAAGCAGTGAGAAGTGCAGGGGATGGGGGGGCAAGCAGTGAGAAGTGCAGGGGATGGGGGGGGGAAAGCAGTGAGAAGTGCAGGGGATGGGGGCAAGCAGTGAGAAGTGCAGGGGATGGGGGGGCAAGCAGTGAGAAGTGCAGGGGATGGGGGGGCAAGCAGTGAGAAGTGCAGGGGATAGGGGGGGTAAGCAGTGAGAAGTGCAGGGGATAGGGGGGGCAAGCAGTGAGAAGTGCAGGGGGTGGGGGGGCAAGCAGTGAGAAGTGCAGGGGATGGGGGGGAGACAAGCAGTGAGAAGTGCAGGGGATGGGGGGCAAGCAGTGAGAAGTGCAGGGGATGGAGGTGCAAGCAGTGAGAAGTGCAGGGGGTGGGGGGGCAAGCAGTGAGAAGTGCAGGGGATGGGGGGGAGACAAGCAGTGAGAAGTGCAGGGGTTGGGGGGCAAGCTGTGAGAAGTGCAGGGGATGGGGGGGGGGGAAGCAAGCAGTGAGAAGTGCAGGGGATGGGGGGGGCAAGCAGTGAGAAGTGCAGAGGATGGGGGGGCAAGCAGTGAGAAGTGCAGGGGATGGGGGGGTAAGCAGTGAGAAGTGCAGAGGATGGGGGGTCAAGCAGTGAGAAGTGCAGGGGATGGGGGGGCAAGCAGTGAGAAGTGCAGGGGATGGGGGGGCAAGCAGTGAGAAGTGCAGGGGATGGGGGGGGGAAGCAGTGAGAAGTGCAGGGGATGGGGGGCAAGCAGTGAGAAGTGCAGGGGATGGGGGGGCAAGCAGTGAGAAGTGCAGGGGATGGGGGGGCAAGCAGTGAGAAGTGCAGGGGGTGGGGGGCAAGCAGTGAGAAGTGCAGGGGATGGGGGGCAAGCAGTGAGAAGTGCAGAGGATGGGGGGGCAAGCAGTGAGAAGTGCAGGGGGTGGGGGGCAAGCAGTGAGAAGTGCAGAAGATGGGAGGGCAAGCAGTGAGAAGTGCAGGGGATGGGGGGCAAGCAGTGAGAAGTGCAGGGGATGGGGGGGCAAGCAGTGAGAAGTGCAGGGGATGGGGGGGCAAGCAGTGAGAAGTGCAGGGGATGGGGGGGCAAGCAGTGAGAAGTGCAGGGGATAGGGGGGCAAGCAGTAAGAAGTGCAGGGGATAGGGGGGGCAAGCAGTGAGAAGTGCAGGGGATAGGGGGGGCAAGCAGTGAGAAGTGCAGGGGATGGGGGTAAAGCAGTGAGAAGTGCAGCGGATGAGAGGGAAGAAGGAGCTTAAAGGGTAGCAGGCAGTTAGATTTGCAGGGGGTCAGTAAAGGTGGGAGACACAGCCGATCAGACACAAAGGAGAGCATGTGGGGAGTATGGGTTACCTAGGATGATGAGGGGTGTTCGGTTCACACTTCCATATTCCCACTTCGAGCATTGACCATATATGTATTTGGGACTGGGTGCATTTAATGTAATATATGTCATAAGTGTTTGTTTCTGTTATTTTGCTGCTTCAGGATGATCACAAACACATTATTTACAAAGCCTCAAGAACATGATCACTCCTGACACAAGAAAAAAAAGACATAAAATCTACATAACGTTTAAAACAAATCAATATTGTAGCTGGCAGCATTACTTACTGTAGGGGGGGGGGGGGGGGGGTAGGCTAACATTTTGCCTAGAGTGCCGAGAAACCTTGCACCGGCCCTGCCCCTTCCCCACTTAGCACCCCTGCCGGCTCCCAATGTTTTTCATTACTTTGCAATCTGTTTGTTTCACAGCTAGTTCACAGTCGTCGCAATCTGAGTAAAACAGTCCATTGCGAATTTATGAGATTCTCATTTTTCTTCTTTTAATTCAGGGCACTGTCATTTACCAGAAGAGAAACATGAGCCATGTCCTTGTCAAACCGAACTTACCTGCGAGAATCGATACGCGTCCATCGTATGCGTTCGGAATTGCAATCTCCCTAATAAATGTCGGTGTAAAGAGGACCATGTCCGCAACAAAGTGGGACTCTGTGTAAAACCGAAGCATTGTTGGTAGATATAGGACATAAATGATATAGATGTACATACCTACTGTCATATGCTGCGTATTATCTTTCCATTATAATAAAGCAAAAAATCCTTCCTGTCTTGTTTCTGTACTTTATAACTGGGATTAATTTAATAATCCGTTGACAAATAACTAGAGATGTACAATGTAACCAAGAATGTTTTCATTAATTAAGATCTAGTTCAGAGGCCAGAAGGCAATACAGGGAAATGGAGGTGGAGAATGTATTTGAAGGCAGGGAAAAAAATGATAGCTTGATCGAATAAATCATTTAAAAAAAAAAATGCTATGTGGACTATACTGACATCTATTATGTAGCAGATGGGAAAAGGCCATAAAAGAATACAAGAATGACCGATTGATTGATTGATTGATTGATTGATTGATTAAAATTAACACATGTGAGGCCTAAATCCAGAGCTGTAGCCTGTTTTGCAGCAACTGAGAAGAGAAAAAGTCATAAAAGACTATCCGAATGATTGATTGATTGATTGATTGATTGATTGATTGATTAAAATTAACATTTGTGAGGCACCACATTATTTCTGGTTAAAAATGTATTGCAAATTAGTAAAGATTTTAGAGCAATAATGAATCCAATAAAAATGTTTATCTCTGCAAAACAAACACCAATGCCCCCAAACAGCCCATGATTAAAAGCAAAAAGCGTTGCAAGATGAAATCGTGAAATTGTTCTTGTGCCTTCCCACCCACACTTATGTTGGATATTAAAATGTATGTGAATTTTTTTTTTAGCCAAATTGCACAATAACATTAAGCATGCAGCTACAGTATGTACAAAAAAGTGTGTATCCCCAAAACACTTGATAGAAACAAATGTAGACAAAAAGATAATTGTACACAGATGAGAGTGCTTGCCGAATATCACATTAGAGATGAGCGGGTTCGGTTCCTCGGAATCCGAACCCGCCCGAACTTCAGGTTTTTTTATACGGGGCCGAGCGACTCGGATCTTCCCGCCTTGCTCGGTTAACCCAGCGTGCCCGAACGTCATCATCCCACTGTCGGATTCTCGCGAGGCTCGTATTCTATCACGAGACTCGGATTCTATATAAGGAGCCGCGCGTCGCCGCCATTTTCACACGTGCATTGAGATTGATAGGGAGAGGACGTGGCTGGCGTCCTCTCCGTTTAGACTAGAGTACTAGAGAGAGACACAAATTTTGGGGAGCATATTATTAGGAGGAGTACTACTTGCTGCTAATAGTGTGACCAGTGACCACCAGTTTAATTAATCCGTTCTCTGCCTGAAAAAAAACGATACACAGTGTGACACAGTCACATACCATATCTGTGCTCAGCCCAGTGTGCTGCATCATATGTAATACTGTATATCATTATCTGACTGTGCTGAGTGCTCACTGCTCACACAGCTTAATTGTGGGGGAGACTGGGGAGCAGTTATAGCAGGAGTACATATTTTAAGTACAGTGCATACTTTTGCTGCCAGAGTGCCACTGCCAGTGTGACTGACCAGTGACCACTGACCACCAGTATTGTGATTGTCTGCTGACCACCAGTATATTGTGATTGTCTGCCTGAAAAAGTTAAACACTCGTCGTGTGGTGTTTTTATAAACGCATTCTACAGACAGTGTCCAGCAGGTCCGTCATTACATAATATATACCTGTCCGGCTGCAGTACTAGTGTGATATATATATATATTTTAATTTTATCTCATTATCATCCAGTCTATATTAGCAGCAGACACAGTACGGTAGTCCACGGCTGTAGCTACCTCTGTGTCGGCAGTCGCTCGTCCATCCATAATTGTATACCACCTACCCGTGGTTTTTTTTTTTCTATCTTCTTGATACTAGTAGCTTACTTTAGGAGTCTGCAGTGCTGACAGACAGTGTCCAGCAGGTCCGTCATTACATAATATATACCTGTCCGGCTGCAGTACTAGTGTGATATATATATATTTTAATTTAATCTCATTATCATCCAGTCTATATTAGCAGCAGACACAGTACGGTAGTCCACGGCTGTAGCTACCTCTGTGTCGGCAGTCGCTCGTCATCCATAAGTATACTAGTATCCATCCATCTCCATTGTTTACCTGAGGTGCCTTTTAGTTGTGCCTATTAAAATATGGAGAACAAAAATGTTGAGGTTCCAAAAATAGGGAAAGATCAAGATCGACTTCCACCTCGTGCTGAAGCTGCTGCCACTAGTCATGGCCGAGACGATGAAATGCCAGCAACGTCGTCTGCCAAGGCCGATGCCCAATGTCATAGTACAGAGCATGTAAAATCAAAAACACCAAATATCAGTAAAAAAAGGACTCAAAAATCTAAAATAAAATTGTCGGAGGAGAAGCGTAAACTTGCCAATATGCCATTTACCACACGGAGTGGCAAGGAACGGCTGAGGCCCTGGCCTATGTTCATGGCTAGTGGTTCAGCTTCACATGAGGATGGAAGCACTCAGCCTCTCGCTAGAAAAATGAAAAGACTCAAGCTGGCAAAAGCACAGCAAAGAACTGTGCGTTCTTCGAAATCCCAAATCCACAAGGAGAGTCCAATTGTGTCGGTTGCGATGCCTGACCTTCCCAACACTGGACGTGAAGAGCATGCGCCTTCCACCATTTGCACGCCCCCTGCAAGTGCTGGAAGGAGCACCCGCAGTCCAGTTCCTGATAGTCAGATTGAAGATGTCAGTGTTGAAGTACACCAGGATGAGGAGGATATGGGTGTTGCTGGCACTGGGGAGGAAATTGACAAGGAGGATTCTGATGGTGAGGTGGTTTGTTTAAGTCAGGCACCCGGGGAGACACCTGTTGTCCGTGGGAGGAATATGGCCATTGACATGCCTGGTGAAAATACCAAAAAAATCAGTTCTTCGGTGTGGAAGTATTTCAACAGAAATGCGGACAACATTTGTCAAGCCGTGTGTTGCCTTTGTCAAGCTGTAATAAGTAGGGGTAAGGACGTTAACCACCTCGGAACATCCTCCCTTATACGTCACCTGCAGCGCATTCATAATAAGTCAGTGACAAGTTCAAAAACTTTGGGCGACAGCGGAAGCAGTCCACTGACCAGTAAATCCCTTCCTCTTGTAACCAAGCTCACGCAAACCACCCCACCAACTCCCTCAGTGTCAATTTCCTCCTTCCCCAGGAATGCCAATAGTCCTGCAGGCCATGTCACTGGCAATTCTGACGAGTCCTCTCCTGCCTGGGATTCCTCCGATGCATCCTTGCGTGTAACGCCTACTGCTGCTGGCGCTGCTGTTGTTGCTGCTGGGAGTCGATGGTCATCCCAGAGGGGAAGTCGTAAGCCCACTTTTACTACTTCCACCAAGCAATTGACTGTCCAACAGTCCTTTGCGAGGAAGATGAAATATCACAGCAGTCATCCTGTTGCAAAGCGGATAACTGAGGCCTTGACAACTATGTTGGTGTTAGACGTGCGTCCGGTATCCGCCGTTAGTTCACAGGGAACTAGACAATTTCTTGAGGTAGTGTGCCCCCGTTACCAAATACCATCTAGGTTCCACTTCTCTAGGCAGGCGATACCGAGAATGTACACGGACGTCAGAAAAAGACTCACCAGTGTCCTAAAAAATGCAGTTGTACCCAATGTCCACTTAACCACGGACATGTGGACAAGTGGAGCAGGGCAGGGTCAGGACTATATGACTGTGACAGCCCACTGGGTAGATGTATGGACTCCCGCCGCAAGAACAGCAGCGGCGGCACCAGTAGCAGCATCTCGCAAACGCCAACTCTTTCCTAGGCAGGCTACGCTTTGTATCACCGGTTTCCAGAATACGCACACAGCTGAAACCTCTTACGGCAACTGAGGAAGATCATCGCGGAATGGCTTACCCCAATTGGACTCTCCTGTGGATTTGTGGCATCGGACAACGCCAGCAATATTGGCCCTCATTCCGAGTCGTTCGCTCTGTATTTTTCATCGCATCGCAATGAAAATCCGCTTAGTACGCATGCGCAATATTCGCACTGCGACTGCGCCAAGTAATTTAACAATGAAGATAGTATTTTTACTCACGGCTTTTTCATCGCTCCGGCGATCGTAATGTGATTGACAGGAAATGGGTGTTACTGGGCGGAAACACGGCGTTTTATGGGCGTGTGGCTGAAAACGCTACCGTTTCCGGAAAAAACGCAGGAGTGGCCGGAGAAACGGGGGAGTGGTTGGGCGAACGCTGGGTGTGTTTGTGACGTCAAACCAGGAACGACAAGCACTGAACTGATCGCACAGGCAGAGTAAGTGTGGAGCTACTCTAAAACTGCTAAGTAGTTTGTGATCGCAATATTGCGAATACATCGGTCGCAATTTTAAGATGCTAAGATACACTCCCAGTAGGCGGCGGCTTAGCGTGTGTAACTCTGCTAAATTCGCCTTGCGACCGATCAACTCGGAATGAGGGCCCTTGTGTGTGCATTAAATATGGGCAAATTCCAGCACGTCCCATGTTTTGCACATACCTTGAATTTGGTGGTGCAGAATTATTTAAAAAACGAGAGGGGCGTGCAAGAGATGCTGTCGGTGGCCAGAAGAATTGCGGGACACTTTCGGCGTACAGGCACCACGTACAGAAGACTGGAGCACCACCAAAAACGCCTGAACCTGCCCTGCCATCATCTGAAGCAAGAAGTGGTAACGAGGTGGAATTCAACCCTATATATGCTTCAGAGGTTGGAGGAGCAGCAAAAGGCCATTCAAGCCTATACAATTGAGCACGATATAGGAGGTGGAATGCACCTGTCTCAAGCGCAGTGGAGAATGATTTCAACGTTGTGCAAGGTTCTGCAACCTTTTGAACTTGCCACACGTGAAGTCAGTTCAGACACTGCCAGCCTGAGTCAGGTCATTCCCCTCATCAGGCTTTTGCAGAAGAAGCTGGAGACATTGAAGGAGGAGCTAACACAGAGCGATTCCGCTAGGCATGTGGGACTTGTGGATGGAGACCTTAATTCGCTTAACAAGGATTCACGGGTGGTCAATCTGTTGAAATCAGAGCACTACATTTTGGCCACCGTGCTCGATCCTAGATTTAAAACCTACCTTGGATCTCTCTTTCCGGCACACACAAGTCTGCTGGGGTTCAAAGACCTGCTGGTGAGAAAATTGTCAAGTCAAGCGGAACGCGACCTGTCAACATCTCCTCCTTCACATTCTCCCGCAACTGGGGGTGCGAGGAAAAGGCTCAGAATTCCGAGCCCACCCGCTGGCGGTGATGCAGGGCAGTCTGGAGCGACTGCTGATGCTGACATCTGGTCCGGTCTGAAGGACCTGACAACGATTACGGACATGTCGTCTACTGTCACTGCATATGACTCTCTCCCCATTGAAGAATGGTGGAGGATTATATGAGTGACCGCATCCAAGTAGGCACGTCAGACAGTCCGTACTTATACTGGCAGGAAAAAGAGGCAATTTGGAGGCCCTTGCACAAACTGGCTTTATTCTACCTAAGTTGCCCTCCCACAAGTGTGTACTCCGAAAGATTGTTTAGTGCCGCCGCTCACCTTGTCAGCAATCGGCGTACGAGGTTACTTCCAGAAAATGTGGAGAAGATGATGTTCATTAAAATGAATTATAATCAATTCCTCCGTGGAGACATTGACCAGCAGCAATTGCCTCCACAAAGTACACAGGGAGCTGAGATGGTGGATTCCAGTGGGGACGAATTGATAATCTGTGAGGAGGGGGATGTACACAGTGATATATCGGAGGATGATGATGAGGTGGACATCTTGCCTCTGTAGAGCCAGTTTGTGCAAGAAGAGATTAATTGCTTCTTTTTTGGTGGTGGTTCAAACCAACCCGTCATTTCAGTCACAGTCGTGTGGCAGACCCTGTCACTGAAATGATGGGTTGGTTAAAGTGTGCATGTCCTGTTTATACAACATAAGGGTGGGTGGGAGGGCCCAAGGACAATTCCATCTTGCACCTCTTTTTACTTTCATTTTTCTTTGCGTCATGTGCTGTTTGGGGAGTATTTTTTTGAAGGGCCATCCTGCGTGACACTGCAGTACCACTCCTAGATGGGCCAGGTGTTTGTGTCGGCCACTAGGGTCGCTTATCTTACTCACACAGCTACCTCATTGCGCCTCTTTTTTTCTTTGCGTCATGTGCTGTTTGGGGAGTGTTTTTTGGAAGGGCCATCCTGCGTGACACTGCAGTGCCACTCCTAGATGGGCCAGGTGTTTGTGTCGGCCACTAGGGTCGCTTATCTTACTCACACAGCTACCTCATTGCGTCTCTTTTTTTCTTTGCATCATGTGCTGTTTGGGGAGTGTTTTTTGGAAGGGCCATCCTGCGTGACACTGCAGTGCCACTCCTAGATGGGCCAGGTGTTTGTGTCGGCCACTAGGGTCGCTTATCTTACTCACACAGCTACCTCATTGCGCCTCTTTTTTTCTTTGCGTCATGTGCTGTTTGGGGAGTGTTTTTTGGAAGGGCCATCCTGCGTGACACTGCAGTGCCACTCCTAGATGGGCCAGGTGTTTGTGTCGGCCACTAGGGTCGCTTATCTTACTCACACAGCTACCTCATTGCGCCTCTTTTTTTCTTTGCGTCATGTGCTGTTTGGGGAGTGTTTTTTGGAAGGGCCATCCTGCGTGACACTGCAGTGCCACTCCTAGATGGGCCCGGTGTTTGTGTCGGCCACTAGGGTCGCTTATCTTACTCACACAGCTACCTCATTGCGTCTCTTTTTTTCTTTGCATCATGTGCTGTTTGGGGAGTGTTTTTTGGAAGGGCCATCCTGCGTGACACTGCAGTGCCACTCCTAGATGGGCCAGGTGTTTGTGTCGGCCACTAGGGTCGCTTATCTTACTCACACAGCTACCTCATTGCGCCTCTTTTTTTCTTTGCGTCATGTGCTGTTTGGGGAGTGTTTTTTGGAAGGGCCATCCTGCGTGACACTGCAGTGCCACTCCTAGATGGGCCAGGTGTTTGTGTCGGCCACTAGGGTCGCTTAGCTTACTCACACAGCTACCTCATTGCGCCTCTTTTTTTCTTTGCGTCATGTGCTGTTTGGGGAGTGTTTTTTGGAAGGGCCTTCCTGCGTGACACTGCAGTGCCACTCCTAGATGGGCCAGGTGTTTGTGTCGGCCACTAGGGTCGCTTAGCTTAGTCATCCAGCGACCTCGGTGTAAATTTTAGGACTAAAAATAATATTGTGAGGTGTGAGGTGTTCAGAATAGACTGAAAATGAGTGGAAATTATGGTTTTTGAGGTTAATAATACTTTGGGATCAAAATGACCCCCAAATTCTATGATTTAAGCTGTTTTTTAGTGTTTTTTGAAAAAAACACCCGAATCCAAAACACACCCGAATCCGACAAAAAAAATTCGGTGAGGTTTTGCCAAAACGCGGTCGAACCCAAAACACGGCCGCGGAACCGAACCAAAAACCAAAACACAAAACCCGAAAAATTTCAAGTGCACATCTCTATATCACATTCAATTATATAACACCTTTCAGTGCTTTTCATATGAAAAATTATAAAAATCAATCACCATAAAAAGAGAAGCAGCATCTTCCTTTGTAGAACAAGACAGAAGACCAAGTAATCCTTTTTAGAAGTATTCTTGACAGGGTCTGGATTTATTTTAGTATTGTCAAAGTCAAAAAATATTCCAGTACACACATTACGTACTAACCACACACACATGCCCGCTGCGCGTGCACTTGTTATGCCGTGCGTGCACATATCCGCAAATTGCGTATGGTCGCTCCCGCGGTCCTGCGCGTGGTATGGGTATTTACGGCGGAGTTTGTGAACGCATGGAGGGCTATCAAAACATTACATATTTAATCCAAATAGTGCACATTGTACACATAGCCTCCCTGCACCACACCAGCAAGTATCAACAGTTTAAATGATTCCAGAACAAAGGGATTCACCTTTGCATGATAGGAGGGGACAGACTAAGGTTAAAAGGTGGTGTCTGGTATCTAGCTGTAGGGTATTTTAAGGGTAACATTCCGGTGTTGGTTAGAGGAAGATCGCATGTTCCTGTGGTGTTAGGTTCCTAGTGCTCAGAACAAGGGAGATGTTCATGAAGTGAGTCCAGAGCACCAGGACGTAACGCTGGGAAAGGGGAATGGAAAGGGAATAGCCCCTGGCGCCCTAACTCTGTTGTCTCACCCGTGCTGTCAGAAATCCCTTGCGAGACTATGGTTTCTTGAGCCCTTGGCAGCCGCGTTTGAAGGGTGGATTATGTCTGCCCAACTCCGATGCCCCCCGGTCTTAGTGAGAGACAAAGGGAAATCCGAGACAGGATGATAACAAGAGGCCCTCTAACTAAGCAAACAGGCCAGGGGCTACAAGCTAACTAAAAACCTAAAGTATGTGCGGAGAAACCGCCAAAGGAAAATAACAACAAAGGAAATGCTGATCACACGCCGACACAATACCTTTGTGTACCGGCGGTGACAGCATAAGCAGAACCCTATGCAAAACACCAGGGACAGAAACAATAATGAAATACAGCGGCCTAGGCCAACGGACGCGGGAGAGCCGCTACTCACGGAACCGGTACGAATACTGGCAAACGGACAGGAACCCTCAATGATGCCGACACACACTCTCAGAACTGGAGGACAGGCAGAATCCCAAACGACAGACCGGTGGACACCAGGAAACCAGGAACTTGACCAGGGATAGGCAAAGCCACTGGACCTCAGGGCAGGAACGCCTCACAGCAGGACACGGGAACAGACACAGGAATCGACACAGGGACTGACACAGGAATCAACACAGGAAGCAGCTAGTCAGACACTGCTATACAGGAGCTCAGGGACTGGCAGGAACCAGGTCAGACTTCAAGCAGACTGAAAACCAAGAAATATCACCAGCATCTGTGAATTGCAGTCAGCCAGCATATAACAGAGAGGCCTAATTAATAATCCCATGCAGCTGCCCTGTTGCATGATTCCAAACTGACAAGATGCAATTACACAGACTCACCAGCGGCAGCAGACAAGAGTATTCTAAAACAGAGCAACAGGAAATCCTGGCATGCAAGACAACTTTATAAACATAAAATAGGAATGAACCACTACCTGTGGTTCATAACAGTATCCCCTCCTTAAGGGTGAGCTCCGAGCACCCCATGACACCCACGGGGAACATAAACAGAAGTATAACATAAAATACAGAACAAAACTGCAAAACAGGAATGAGCCACAGCCGTGGCTCATAACATTACCCCCCCCTTGAGGAGGGGTCAAAAGACCCCAAAATTCAGACTATCCAGAACAAGGGATACAAAAAAAAACCTGACACACTGGTCTAACAGACAAGAAAACAAAAAACAAGCTGTAGCAACAACTTGTAACAGTGCCCTCCCCTTGATGGTGGCCACTGGACACAAGACAAGGGAAAAAAAAATCTTTCTTTTTTTTTTATCAAGGCAAGAGTCAAAAATTATTTCTTTTTCTTCTTCTTCTTTTTACAAAGCTCTTTAGGTCTGACCAAGGTAATTCCCCACACATTGTCTGAACTGATGGTACCACCCAGCAAGGCTGCGTTCAAATCAGAGACAGGTCTCTTACCCTTGGGAGCTGAACTTTCTGGTAAAGTACTATTATTAGAAGAAGAAGTCAGAAAAGCACATCCTGCAGTCAAAACAACGGGCTGAGACTCTTGTGCTGAGTTTACAGTATTTGGTGGACTCTCAGCATATAAGACGGGTGACCTAGAGGAACCTGAACCAATTTCTTTGGAACCATATCTTTTAATAATTGCATCACTGAATGCTAGGGGATCCTGAAAAATGGGATCTTCAGCTTTCATTAGGCTGGTCGCCCACTCAAAAGGCTCTCCTCTAAAAGAATAAATCAGATAGAGCCCAAGGTTTTCTGAAGTGATGCCCAGAAATGGTCTAGACAACATAATAGTGTAATAGTGTTTGAAAAGCGCCAGAAATTGGGCTAAGTCCCCATCAAAGGTTATGGATGTTGAGATATCAGAGTCAGGATCTGTTTCCTTCTCATCTGACTGACTGGAGTGCTTTGCTAGGACCTGGTCACTATTGACCTTACTCGAGGCTGAGACTCTCTGAACCCCACCCAGGGCAGTGACTTTCTGAACCCCACCCGGGGCAGTGACTTTCTGAACCCCACCCGGGGCAGTGACTTTCTGAACCCCACCCGGGGCAGTGACTTTCTGAACCCCACCCGGGGCAGTGACTTTCGGGAACCTCGCTGGGGCAGTGGCCTCCGGGAACCCCCGCTGGGGCAGTGGCCTCCGGGAACCCCGCTGGGGCAGTGGCCTCCGGGAACCCCGCTGGGGCAGTGGCCTCCGGGAACCCCGCTGGGGTCAGCACCTCTGATTCTTTCACTGGGACCGGGCCGTTGGCCTCCCTGACTGGGATCGGGCCATCGGCCTCCCTCTCCGAGTCGATAATTATCGAAAGTTCTCCCGGGACTATGACTTCCGGGACTTTTGCTGAAGCAATAACGTTCAGATCCTCCACTAATGCTATGCTTCTTAAGTTCTTTCCTGGGGAAGCGACTTCTAGACCCTTCTTTGGGGCTGCGTCTCTCGAGACCCCACTTGGGGATATTACTTCAAAGATCCCTTCTGGGGTTTTGCTTCTCGAGTTCCCTTCAAGAACTATGGTTTTAGAGACCCTTTCTAGGGTTGCGCTCTTCAAGTCCCTACCTGGGGTAACAGCTTCTGAGACCCCTTCTGGTATGGACACCTGAACTACAATATTTGATGTCCCTCTATAAGCTTGGGCATCGGGTACCGCACCAGCACTCTGGGCATCGGGTACCGCACCAGCACTCTGGGCATCAGGTACCGCACCAGCACTCTGGGCATCAGGTACCACACCAGCACTCTGGGCATCAGGTACCGCACCAAGATCCTGAGCTACGGGCACCACTCCAGGACCCTGGGCTACGGGCACCACTCGAGGAACCTGGGCATCGGGCACCACTCCAGGAACCTGGGCATCGGGCACCACTCCAGGGGCTTGCAACTCCGCTTCCACAGGAACCTCAAGAGAGGAGAGAAACATTCTCTTTTGATTCCTGAATCTATAATGGGGCTCCCTTGCCCAAGGACCCCAATTATAGGACAGAGAGCTTTTTAGTGTGGGTTGTGTGACAAGTACCTCTGCCACAGTAGAGACAGGAGTAGGTCTTGTATCCTGACTCAACTTGGCCAGAGGGCAAGACTCGTCACCACACTTTGGCTTGCGCAACTCACAGGTCTGCAGATAGTGGCCTAAACCCCCACAATATAGGCATAAGTTTAAGTTTCTGCGACGCAGACGCTCCTCTTCTGAGAGCCTGGGCCGCAGAAAACTTTTAAACCTTTTCTCTTCAATTAAACCACAGGATTCTCTTGTCACCATACTGTGAACAAGAGTCTCTTTAGAGATAGATGTACTCTCAACGACTTCTGGCAAGATGAGCAAGATTTTAGTCAGAAGGTTTTGCAGTTGCTTTAGGGATTGCTGCAAAACTTCTAGTCGCTCTGGTCTCAAAGCACTGAAAACAGAGTTCAGGGCTGCGAGAGATGCCTGCAGGGCTTGCATAGTAGACATAGGAGGATTTAAAACTAGACAAGACAAGACAAGGCTAAATTTTGCTAAACAAAACAAGACTTTTTTTTTTTTTTTTTTTTAAACACCGGACTGGATTCTAAACATCGGACTGGATTCTAAACAGCGGACTGGATTCTAAACAGCGGACTGGATTCTAAACAGCGGACTGGATTCTAAACACCGTTCTGGATTCTGCACACTGAATTCTAGACAGGACTGGATTCTAAACACCGGATTGGATTCTGCACACTGAATTCTAGACAAGACTGGATTCTAAACACCGGATTGGATTCTGCACACTGAATTCTAGACAGGACTGGATTCTAGACTAGACACTGGACTGGGCCAAAAAAGAAAAAAAAAGTTTTATTTCTTTTTTGTGGTATGGCTGGTGATAATGTTAGGTTCCTGGTGCTCAGAACAAGGGAGATGTTCATGAAGTGAGTCCAGAGCACCAGGACGTAACGCTGGGAAAGGGGAATGGAAAGGGAATAGCCCCTGGCGCCCTAACTCTGTTGTCTCACCCGTGCTGTCAGAAATCCCTTGCGAGACTATGGTTTCTTGAGCCCTTGGCAGCCGCGTTTGAAGGGCGGATTATGTCTGCCCAACTCCGATACCCGCCGGTCTTAGTGAGAGACAAAGGGAAATCCGAGACAGGATGATAACAAGAGGCCCTCTAACTAAGCAAACAGGCCAGGGGCTACAAGCTAACTAAAAACCTAAAGTATGTGCGGAGAAACCGCCAAAGGAAAATAACAACAAAGGAAATGCTGATCACACGCCGACACAATACCTTTGTGTACCGGCGGTGACAGCATAAGCAGAACCCTCTGCAAAACACCAGGGACAGAAACAATAATGAAATACAGCGGCCTAGGCCAACGGACGCGGGAGAGCCGCTACTCACGGAACCGGTACGAATACTGGCAAACGGACAGGAACCCTCAATGATGCCGACACACACTCTCAGAACTGGAGGACAGGCAGAATCCCAAACGACAGACCGGTGGACACCAGGAAACCAGGAACTTGACCAGGGATAGGCAAAGCCACTGGACCTCAGGGCAGGAACGCCTCACAGCAGGACACGGGAACAGACACAGGAATCGACACAGGGACTGACACAGGAATCAACACAGGAAGCAGCTAGTCAGACACTGCTATACAGGAGCTCAGGGACTGGCAGGAACCAGGTCAGACTTCAAGCAGACTGAAAACCAAGAAATATCACCAGCATCTGTGAATTGCAGTCAGCCAGCATATAACAGAGAGGCCTAATTAATAATCCCATGCAGCTGCCCTGTTGCATGATTCCAAACTGACAAGATGCAATTACACAAACTCACCAGCGGCAGCAGACAAGAGTATTCTAAAACAGAGCAACAGGAAATCCTGGCATGCAAGACAACTTTATAAACATAAAATAGGAATGAACCACTACCTGTGGTTCATAACAGTATCCCCTCCTTAAGGGTGAGCTCCGAGCACCCCATGACACCCACGGGGAACATAAACAGAAGTATAACATAAAATACAGAACAAAACTGCAAAACAGGAATGAGCCACAGCCGTGGCTCATAACATTACCCCCCCCCCCCCCCTTGAGGAGGGGTCAAAAGACCCCAAAATTCAGACTATCCAGAACAAGGGATACAAAAAAAAACCTGACACACTGGTCTAACAGACAAGAAAACAAAAAACAAGCTGTAGCAACAACTTGTAACAGTGCCCTCCCCTTGATGGTGGCCACTGGACACAAGACAAGGAAAAAAAAAATCTTTCTTTTTTTTTTTTATCAAGGCAAGAGTCAAAAATTATTTAATTTTTCTTCTTCTTCTTTTTACAAAGCTCTTTAGGTCTGACCAAGGTAATTCCCCACACATTGTCTGAACTGATGGTACCACCCAGCAAGGCTGCGTTCAAATCAGAGACAGGTCTCTTACCCTTGGGAGCTGAACTTTCTGGTAAAGTACTATTATTAGAAGAAGAAGTCAGAAAAGCACATCCTGCAGTCAAAACAACGGGCTGAGACTCTTGTGCTGAGTTTACAGTATTTGGTGGACTCTCAGCATATAAGACGGGTGACCTAGAGGAACCTGAACCAATTTCTTTGGAACCATATCTTTTAATAATTGCATCACTGAATGCTAGGGGATCCTGAAGAATGGGATCTTCAGCTTTCATTAGGCTGGTCGCCCACTCAAAAGGCTCTCCTCTAAAAGAATAAATCAGATAGAGCCCAAGGTTTTCTGAAGTGATGCCCAGAAATGGTCTAGACAACATAATAGTGTAATAGTGTTTGAGAAGCGCCAGAAATTGGGCTAAGTCCCCATCAAAGGTTATGGATGTTGAGATATCAGAGTCAGGATCTGTTTCCTTCTCATCTGACTGACTGGAGTGCTTTGCTAGGACCTGGTCACTATTGACCTTACTCGAGGCTGAGACTCTCTGAACCCCACCCGGGGCAGTGACTTTCTGAACCCCACCCGGGGCAGTGACTTTCTGAACCCCACCCGGGGCAGTGACTTTCTGAACCCCACCCGGGGCAGTGACTTTCGGGAACCCCGCTGGGGCAGTGGCCTCCGGGAACCCCGCTGGGGCAGTGGCCTCCGGGAACCCCGCTGGGGCAGTGGCCTCCGGGAACCCCGCTGGGGTCAGCACCTCGGATTCTTTCACTGGGACCGGGCCGTTGGCCTCCCTGACTGGGATCGGGCCATCGGCCTCCCTCTCCGAGTCGATAATTATCGAAAGTTCTCCCGGGACTATGACTTCCGGGACTTTTGCTGAAGCAATAACGTTCAGATCCTCCACTAATGCTATGCTTCTTAAGTTCTTTCCTGGGGAAGCGACTTCTAGACCCCTCTTTGGGGCTGCGTCTCTCGAGAGCCCACTTGGGGATATTACTTCAAAGATCCCTTCTGGGGTTTTGCTTCTCGAGTTCCCTTCAAGAACTATGGTTTTAGAGACCCTTTCTAGGGTTGCGCTCTTCAAGTCCCTACCTGGGGTAACAGCTTCTGAGACCCCTTCTGGTATGGACACCTGAACTACAATATTTGATGTCCCTCTATAAGCTTGGGCATCGGGTACCGCACCAGCACTCTGGGCATCGGGTACCGCACCAGCACTCTGGGCATCAGGTACCGCACCAGCACTCTGGGCATCAGGTACCGCACCAGCACTCTGGGCATCAGGTACCGCACCAAGATCCTGAGCTACGGGCACCACTCCAGGACCCTGGGCTACGGGCACCACTCGAGGAACCTGGGCATCGGGCACCACTCCAGGAACCTGGGCATCGGGCACCACTCCAGGGGCTTGCAACTCCGCTTCCACAGGAACCTCAAGAGAGGAGAGAAACATTCTCTTTTGATTCCTGAATCTATAATGGGGCTCCCTTGCCCAAGGACCCCAATTATAGGACAGAGAGCTTTTTAGTGTGGGTTGTGTGACAAGTACCTCTGCCACAGTAGAGACAGGAGTAGGTCTTGTATCCTGACTCAACTTGGCCAGAGGGCAAGACTCGTCACCACACTTTGGCTTGCGCAACTCACAGGTCTGCAGATAGTGGCCTAAACCCCCACAATATAGGCATAAGTTTAAGTTTCTGCGACGCAGACGCTCCTCTTCTGAGAGCCTGGGCCGCAGAAAACTTTTAAACCTTTTCTCTTCAATTAAACCACAGGATTCTCTTGTCACCATACTGTGAACAAGAGTCTCTTTAGAGATAGATGTACTCTCAACGACTTCTGGCAAGATGAGCAAGATTTTAGTCAGAAGGTTTTGCAGTTGCTTTAGGGATTGCTGCAAAACTTCTAGTCGTTCTGGTCTCAAAGCACTGAAAACAGAGTTCAGGGCTGCGAGAGATGCCTGCAGGGCTTGCATAGTAGACATAGGAGGATTTAAAACTAGACAAGACAAGACAAGACAAGGCTAAATTTTGCTAAACAAAACAAGACTTTTTTTTTTTTTTTTAAACACCGGACTGGATTCTAAACATCGGACTGGATTCTAAACAGCGGACTGGATTCTAAACAGCGGACTGGATTCTAAACACCGGACTGGATTCTGCACACTGAATTCTAGACAGGACTGGATTCTAAACACCGGATTGGATTCTGCACACTGAATTCTAGACAAGACTGGATTCTAAACACCGGATTGGATTCTGCACACTGAATTCTAGACAGGACTGGATTCTAGACTAGACACTGGACTGGGCCAAAAAAGAAAAAAAAAGTTTTATTTCTTTTTTGTGGTATGGCTGGTGATAATGTTAGGTTCCTGGTGCTCAGAACAAGGGAGATGTTCATGAAGTGAGTCCAGAGCACCAGGACGTAACGCTGGGAAAGGGGAATGGAAAGGGAATAGCCCCTGGCGCCCTAACTCTGTTGTCTCACCCGTGCTGTCAGAAATCCCTTGCGAGACTATGGTTTCTTGAGCCCTTGGCTGCCGCGTTTGAAGGGCGGATTATGTCTGCCCAACTCCGATGCCCCCCGGTCTTAGTGAGAGACAAAGGGAAATCCGAGACAGGATGATAACAAGAGGCCCTCTAACTAAGCAAACAGGCCAGGGGCTACAAGCTAACTAAAAACCTAAAGTATGTGCGGAGAAACCGCCAAAGGAAAATAACAACAAAGGAAATGCTGATCACACGCCGACACAATACCTTTGTGTACCGGCGGTGACAGCATAAGCAGAACCCTCTGCAAAACACCAGGGACAGAAACAATAATGAAATACAGCGGCCTAGGCCAACGGACGCGGGAGAGCCGCTACTCACGGAACCGGTACGAATACTGGCAAACGGACAGGAACCATCAATGATGCCGACACACACTCTCAGAACTGGAGGACAGGCAGAATCCCAAACGACAGACCGGTGGACACCAGGAAACCAGGAACTTGACCAGGGATAGGCAAAGCCACTGGACCTCAGGGCAGGAACGCCTCACAGCAGGACACGGGAACAGACACAGGAATCGACACAGGGACTGACACAGGAATCAACACAGGAAGCAGCTAGTCAGACACTGCTATACAGGAGCTCAGGGACTGGCAGGAACCAGGTCAGACTTCAAGCAGACTGAAAACCAAGAAATATCACCAGCATCTGTGAATTGCAGTCAGCCAGCATATAACAGAGAGGCCTAATTAATAATCCCATGCAGCTGCCCTGTTGCATGATTCCAAACTGACAAGATGCAATTACACAGACTCACCAGCGGCAGCAGACAAGAGTATTCTAAAACAGAGCAACAGGAAATCCTGGCATGCAAGACAACTTTATAAACATAAAATAGGAATGAACCACTATCTGTGGTTCATAACAGTATCCCCTCCTTAAGGGTGAGCTCCGAGCACCCCATGACACCCACGGGGAACATAAACAGAAGTATAACATAAAATACAGAACAAAACTGCAAAACAGGAATGAGCCACAGCCGTGGCTCATAACATTACCCCCCCCTTAAGGAGGGGTCAAAAGACCCCAAAATTCAGACTATCCAGAACAAGGGATACAAAAAAAAAACCTGACACACTGGTCTAACAGACAAGAAAACAAAAAACAAGCTGTAGCAACAACTTGTAACAGTGCCCTCCCCTTGATGGTGGCCACTGGACACAAGACAAGGAAAAAAAAAATCTTTCTTTTTTTTTTTTATCAAGGCAAGAGTCAAAAATTATTTATTTTTCTTCTTCTTCTTTTTACAAAGCTCTTTAGGTCTGACCAAGGTAATTCCCCACACATTGTCTGAACTGATGGTACCACCCAGCAAGGCTGCGTTCAAATCAGAGACAGGTCTCTTACCCTTGGGAGCTGAACTTTCTGGTAAAGTACTATTATTAGAAGAAGAAGTCAGAAAAGCACATCCTGCAGTCAAAACAATGGGCTGAGACTCTTGTGCTGAGTTTACAGTATTTGGTGGACTCTCAGCATATAAGACGGGTGACCTAGAGGAACCTGAACCAATTTCTTTGGAACCATATCTTTTAATAATTGCATCACTGAATGCTAGGGGATCCTGAAGAATGGGATCTTCAGCTTTCATTAGGCTGGTCGCCCACTCAAAAGGCTCTCCTCTAAAAGAATAAATCAGATAGAGCCCAAGGTTTTCTGAAGTGATGCCCAGAAATGGTCTAGACAACATAATAGTGTAATAGTGTTTGAAAAGCGCCAGAAATTGGGCTAAGTCCCCATCAAAGGTTATGGATGTTGAGATATCAGAGTCAGGATCTGTTTCCTTCTCATCTGACTGACTGGAGTGCTTTGCTAGGACCTGGTCACTATTGACCTTACTCGAGGCTGAGACTCTCTGAACCCCACCCGGGGCAGTGACTTTCTGAACCCCACCCGGGGCAGTGACTTTCTGAACCCCACCCGGGGCAGTGACTTTCTGAACCCCACCCGGGGCAGTGACTTTCGGGAACCCCGCTGGGGCAGTGGCCTCCGGGAACCCCGCTGGGGCAGTGGCCTCCGGGAACCCCGCTGGGGCAGTGGCCTCCGGGAACCCCGCTGGGGTCAGCACCTTGGATTCTTTTACTGGGACCGGGCCGTTGGCCTCCCTGACTGGGATCGGGCCATCGGCCTCCCTCTCCGAGTCGATAATTATCGAAAGTTCTCCCGGGACTATGACTTCCGGGACTTTTGCTGAAGCAATAACGTTCAGATCCTCCACTAATGCTATGCTTCTTAAGTTCTTTCCTGGGGAAGCGACTTCTAGACCCTTCTTTGGGGCTGCGTCTCTCGAGACCCCACTTGGGGATATTACTTCAAAGATCCCTTCTGGGGTTTTGCTTCTCGAGTTCCCTTCAAGAACTATGGTTTTAGAGACCCTTTCTAGGGTTGCGCTCTTCAAGTCCCTACCTGGGGTAACAGCTTCTGAGACCCCTTCTGGTATGGACACCTGAACTACAATATTTGATGTCCCTCTATAAGCTTGGGCATCGGGTACCGCACCAGCACTCTGGGCATCGGGTACCGCACCAGCACTCTGGGCATCAGGTACCGCACCAGCACTCTGGGCATCAGGTACCGCACCAGTACTCTGGGCATCAGGTACCACACCAAGATCCTGAGCTACGGGCACCACTCCAGGACCCTGGGCTACGGGCACCACTCGAGGAACCTGGGCATCGGGCACCACTCCAGGAACCTGGGCATCGGGCACCACTCCAGGGGCTTGCAACTCCGCTTCCACAGGAACCTCAAGAGAGGAGAGAAACATTCTCTTTTGATTCCTGAATCTATAATGGGGCTCCCTTGCCCAAGGACCCCAATTATAGGACAGAGAGCTTTTTAGTGTGGGTTGTGTGACAAGTACCTCTGCCACAGTAGAGACAGGAGTAGGTCTTGTATCCTGACTCAACTTGGCCAGAGGGCAAGACTCGTCACCACACTTTGGCTTGCGCAACTCACAGGTCTGCAGATAGTGGCCTAAACCCCCACAATATAGGCATAAGTTTAAGTTTCTGCGATGCAGACGCTCCTCTTCTGAGAGCCTGGGCCGCAGAAAACTTTTAAACCTTTTCTCTTCAATTAAACCAGAGGATTCTCTTGTCACCATACTGTGAACAAGAGTCTCTTTAGAGATAGATGTACTCTCAACGACTTCTGGCAAGATGAGCAAGATTTTAGTCAGAAGGTTTTGCAGTTGCTTTAGGGATTGCTGCAAAACTTCTAGTCGCTGTAGTCTCAAAGCACTGAAAACAGAGTTCAGGGCTGCGAGAGATGCCTGCAGGGCTTGCATAGTAGACATAGGAGGATTTAAAACTAGACAAGACAAGACAAGACAAGGCTAAATTTTGCTAAACAAAACAAGACTTTTTTTTTTTTTTTTTTTAAACACCGGACTGGATTCTAAACATCGGACTGGATTCTAAACAGCGGACTGGATTCTAAACAGCGGACTGGATTCTAAACACCGGACTGGATTCTGCACACTGAATTCTAGACAGGACTAGATTCTAAACACCGGATTGGATTCTGCACACTGAATTCTAGACAAGACTGGATTCTAAACACCGGATTGGATTCTGCACACTGAATTCTAGACAGGACTGGATTCTAGACTAGACACTGGACTGGGCCAAAAAAGAAAAAAAAAGTTTTATTTCTTTTTTGTGGTATGGCTGGTGATAATGTTAGGTTCCTGGTGCTCAGAACAAGGGAGATGTTCATGAAGTGAGTCCAGAGCACCAGGACGTAACGCTGGGAAAGGGGAATGGAAAGGGAATAGCCCCTGGCGCCCTAACTCTGTTGTCTCACCCGTGCTGTCAGAAATCCCTTGCGAGACTATGGTTTCTTGAGCCCTTGGCAGCCGCGTTTGAAGGGCGGATTATGTCTGCCCAACTCCGATGCCCCCCGGTCTTAGTGAGAGACAAAGGGAAATCCGAGACAGGATGATAACAAGAGGCCCTCTAACTAAGCTAACAGGCCAGGGGCTACAAGCTAACTAAAAATCTAAAGTATGTGCGGAGAAACCGCCAAAGGAAAATAACAACAAAGGAAATGCTGATCACACGCCGACACAATACCTTTGTGTACCAGCGGTGACAGCATAAGCAGAACCCTCTGCAAAACACCAGGGACAGAAACAATAATGAAATACAGCGGCCTAGGCCAACGGACGCGGGAGAGCTGCTACTCACGGAACCGGTACGAATACTGGCAAACGGACAGGAACCGTCAATGATGCCGACACACACTCTCAGAACTGGAGGACAGGCAGAATCCCAAACGACAGACCGGTGGACACCAGGAAACCAGGAACTTGACCAGGGATAGGCAAAGCCACTGGACCTCAGGGCAGGAACGCCTCACAGCAGGACACGGGAACAGACACAGGAATCGACACAGGGACTGACACAGGAATCAACACAGGAAGCAGCTAGTCAGACACTGCTATACAGGAGCTCAGGGACTGGCAGGAACCAGGTCAGACTTCAAGCAGACTGAAAACCAAGAAATATCACCAGCATCTGTGAATTGCAGTCAACCAGCATATAACAGAGAGGCCTAATTAATAATCCCATGCAGCTGCCCTGTTGCATGATTCCAAACTGACAAGATGCAATTACACAGACTCACCAGCGGCAGCAGACAAGAGTATTCTAACACAGAGCAACAGGAAATCCTGGCATGCAAGACAACTTTATAAACATAAAATAGGAATGAACCACTACCTGTGGTTCATAACAGTATCCCCTCCTTAAGGGTGAGCTCCGAGCACCCCATGACACCCACGGGGAACATAAACAGAAGTATAACATAAAATACAGAACAAAACTGCAAAACAGGAATGAGCCACAGCCGTGGCTCATAACATGTGGATAGTTATGGCAGAAGTAGAATATAGGTTTAAACTGTATTTACTGTATATTATGCATGCGGCTGGAATCCAAAGGAGACCACCCACAAGAGCAGTTGAGAAAGACATTGCCCACCTTTTCAAATCAACCTATGACCTCTCATGTAATGTAAAGATGCATCTCTGTGTCCAATGGACAAAGGGATTACAGTATCCATTGTATTGCTTTTGGAAGTAGTGTATAAAAAGCCTGTTGCTGCCTGGCCGGTCAGAAGACTCTTAATGCTATCTACCTGATTAGCGGAGGACTGGACCAGGAAGCACATGCGAATATTCTCACGTATGTACAGAGGCCAGAAGTCAGTACAGGGAAATGGAGGTGGAGAATGAATTTGAAGGCAGGAAAAAAAATGATAGCTTGATCGAATAAATCATTTAAAAAAAAAATGCTATGTGGACTAGACTGACATCTATTATGTAGCAGATGGGAAAAGGCCATAAAAGAATACAAGAATGACCGATTGATTGATTGATTGATTGATTGATTGATTGATTGATTAAAATTAACACATGTGAGGCCTAAATCCAGAGCTGTAGCCTGTTTTGCAGCAACTGAGAAGAGAAAAAGTCATAAAAGACTATCCGAATGATTGATTGATTGATTGATTGATTGATTGATTGATTGATTAAAATTAACATTTGTGAGGCACCACATTATTTCTGGTTAAAAATGTATTGCAAATTAGTAAAGATTTTAGAGCAATAATGAATCCAATAAAAATGTTTATCTCTGCAAAACAAACACCAATGCCCCCAAACAGCCCATGATTAAAAGCAAAAAGCGTTGCAAGATGAAATCGTGAAATTGTTCTTGTGCCTTCCCACCCACACTTATGTTGGATATTAAAATGTATGTGAATTTTTTTTTTAGCCAAATTGCACAATAACATTAAGCATGCAGCTCTAGTATGTACAAATAAGTGTGTATCCCCACAACACTTGATAGAAACAAATGTAGACAAAAAGATAATTGTACACAGATGAGAGTGCTTGCCGAATATCACATTCAATTATATAACACCTTTCAGTGCTTTTCATATGAAAAATTATAAAAATCAATCACCATAAAAAGAGAAGCAGCATCTTCATTTGTAGAAAAAGTCAGAAGACTAAGTAATCCTTTTTAGAAGTATTCTCAAAGGTCTTGACAGGGTCTGGATTTATTTTAGTATAAACCGCTTCGGTACACCTGTAAAATAAGTGTCTCTGTACCCCAAGTAAATGAGGATGATTAGAGACAAAACACATAATTAAAAACAGCATATCCCAAATAACTCAGTTGGACAAAGCAGCATTTTTTGTACATTATGTGGCTGCATGCTTAATTTTATTGCGCAATTTGGCTAAAAAATTTTTGTGCACAGACTTGTTTCTTATCCTGTTTTGTATTTTGCTACAAACATGTTCAATTTTAGAGAAACAAGAAAGGAGTTAATTAGATACAATTAAGAGTACTGATATTTGTGATGAGGATTTGAATTCAGTTTTTAAAAAACTTAGAACTTGTTATGTTGAAAGAAAATAGTATCTGGTGGGAGGTGGTGACTCTTGAACATTATCAGGCTGCAAATGTCATACCAAAAGGCTTGAAAATAAATAAACTCAGACTTTAAAAAGGAATGGGAAACACTTCTTGACTCTTGCTCATTGGCCCTCATTCCGAGTTGATCGCTAGTAGCTTTCAGCGTTCAGGCAAAAATTCTGCGTTTGTGCGCATGCGTATGGGCCCAGAGTGTCCACAGCTTCTGTTTGAGGATCCCATGTTCTGGACATGTATCGAGGAAGCTGATGATTGAGTCGGGACGCCATGAGATCCACCTCCAGAACAACCCCAACGTTGTATCAGAGCGTTGAACACTTCTGGGTGAAGCGCCCATTCTCCTGGATGGATATCCTGACGACTGAGGTAATTAGCTTCCCAATTGTCCACGCCCGGAGTGAATACTGCTGAGAGAATTACTGCGTTGCGTTCTGCCCACTGGAGAATGCGTGTCACCTCATGCAACTGCGGGTTCCACCTTGTTTGTTGATGTACGCTACAGCAGTCGCGTTGTCCAACTGAATACTGCTTTGGATCGAAGAATGTGGGCGGCCTGTACCAGAGCATTGTAGATCGCTCTCAGTTCCAACACATTTATTGGCAACAGTGATTCTTGCGGAGAACAACGGCCTTGGACGTGTGAATTCAACACCACCGTGCCCCAACCTCTGAGGCTGGCATCCGTCGTTAGAACCGTGTAGTCCCATATATACCAAACCTCCTGCCTGCTGTTGGAGCCACCAAAGATGCGACACTCCTGTCTTGGGAGTTAAACGGACCAACTGCTGAAGGTGCATGTGAGACCCCAACCATTGTTGTAAGAGGTCCAGCTGGAAAGGGCGTGAATGAAATCATCCGAATTCCAGAGCTTTGAAAGCCGCCACCATTTCCCCCAAATAGCGAATGCATAAATAAACTATTACCAGTCGTGGCTTGAGAACTGCCTGGACCAGTCATTGTATACTCAGAGCCTTGTCTTGTGGTAGGAAGACTCTCTGTACGTTGATGTCCAGGAAAATTCTGAGAAACTCTATACGCAGTAACGGCTGAAGGTTGGATTTCCGAAAGTTGATTTTGTACCAACTAGGTGTCCTGCATAAGACAATTGGGATGTTACAATTTGAAGGATTTATCATACATAAAATGAGGTGTATCACGTGTTTAATTGTCTGTCAAGTTTGTCAAGGTTGTGAAATTGCTAATTGTGAAGCTCTATGCATTTCAGGATAAATATGTCCTGGGCAACTACAGAACCAACACCCACAATTATCAACGTGTTATGAAATAGAAAAAAAAAATCTCCAGTTGGTTATATACAGTATATATATACAGCCTGCAAACTGAGCGAAGGAGAACTACAAGCACCGACAGACAGAGATACGCAAGACTCAAAGGTACATCCACCTCACTTCCACCTGTGCTTCGTGTCTCTCCCTCACCCCTTGCTGTCTCTCTCTCTCTCTCTCACTCTCTCTATAGCACCCTCTCCTTGTCTTTATCTGTCATTCTTTGTTGGGGTCTCTCTTTCTCACCCTTTGCTTCTCTTCCTCTTCCTCTCTCTCCACTTTCTGTCACTGTCTACCAGATTATGATTTTATCTCTATTCAGTATATTCATTAATATGCTCTTAATGCCAATCGATACTTTGGTATTCAATTTCATCGCAATACACGGTGTTGTATACCATATTATCGGAGCTATTCACTATTACTCCAGAGCTGGGAAAGTTGCTCTGAAAAGCAGATGTCCTTGAGCCCTGATACTGATAGTTATGCCCTCATTCAGCAGTGGCATAACGTTACACTGCTGGGACTGGCCTGACCTGACGTCATGTATGGGCACACACACACGGGCACACACACACACACACACACACACACACACACACACACACACACACATATTATTTAAGGTTTCAACACCAAAACGTTGGACAGTTGAACAGACTCAGTAGTCATTTATTAGTCTCAGAGCCGGCCCTAACCAATATGATGCCCTAGGCAAGAGTTTGGCTGGTGCCCCCTAGCACCGCCTGTAGTTCAGCCTCTGACCCTGCACCCCTTTCCCAGCACCATCACCTCTCACCCATAGCCTATTCATTTTGGTGCTCCTACACCCTATATTTTAAACAGGAACAGTGTGCACATTCGGCACACAGCCCGGAAAGGGGCATGTTCTTTCCGGGAAGGGGCATGGCCACATAATAGTACCCCCATATCAAATAACGCCACACAGTAGTGCAACTTTATTCACATTATATCATGTGAGTGTCTCTTATTCCCCTTACATCACGCAGTAGTACCACTTTACCTTATATATGTTACTCCTCCACAATAGTGCCCCTTATTCACATTACATCACACTGAATTGCTCGTTATTCACATTACACCACACATATTGTTCTTTATTCACATTAGACCACACAGTAGTGCCCTTTCTATACATTACGCCACACAGTAGAGTACCTTATACACATAATGCCACATATTAGTAATGCATTTATACACATAATACCACACAGTAATGCCTCTTACACATTATGCCAACCTTTATTAATGCCCTTATACACATAATGCCCCTTACATATATTTTGCACATTATTAATGCCCTTATACACATTATGACACACATAATGTCCCTTACACATATGCCCCACATTATTAATGCATTTATACACAATCAAAACATAATGCACCTTACACACATGCCAAACACTATTGCACAACCAACCCACCTGCACACAGCCACTAACATTGTGACCTCTGCCTCTGCTTGGATATAGAAGTGTCCTGGCACGGATACAGTGATGTCTGGCGTGAATTAGCTGCCAGCTATGCTAATGTCGGGCGCCTCTTTTTTGCCAAAAATGCATTTTATTTGCATTGCTATGTGACTAGGATGCACAAGCAACTTCTGCTGATTAAAATGATATGCGGCATGACTATATTCTGTGTAAGACTGTGGCTGTATCTGCATATGAAATGTTACGTTACAGTGATTTCCAGGAATACACTGTAACTTAACGCTCACTTCCAACAGCGGTGAAGTGAGCAACCTAACTAGATTGTGCCTGAGTCAGCGATAGCGCCGCACATCGCTATCGCTATGGGGCATACACACGGAGAGATCCGTGCATAATTTCTGAGCAATATAGTCAGATTGCGTAGAGTTTAAGGACACATTACTACGTGTGTACCCCCCTTTACATTTAGTGGTGATGAATGGGTCACTCTGTACTGATTGACAATCAATGCTCACAGTCAAATCTTCTTTCAGTGACAAGAAGAGAAAATGAAGAGCGTTCTGCTGCTTGTGGGGATAGGTGAGTTCTGTGATGACTGCTCAGTAATACATTGCACTGTGCTGTAGTGATGGAATAACTGGCTGGCTGTAGCATTTTCAACATCAACGTGTAAAAACAAATTTTTAAGCAGAAGAAGAAGAAGCAGAAGAAGAATTATTTGATGAACTGCAAATATGAATTACTGAACGTTGTGTTGTTTTATCCATAGATGTTAACTTTCTATTTATTTATTTTCTACCTCCAGTTCTGTGTTTGGCTCTGGTGGAAGGCGGCTTAGTCAACATGCTCTTACCAGGTCTGTATAATACACTGTTCTTTTATATAATATATATATATATATATATTTATTTATTATATCAAATGTAGGAATGACACTCACAATCTTCCATATTATATTTTGCTGTGTGCGTATGTATGTATGTGTATATATATATATATATTTGGCTGCCATGCTGACAGTGGGTGTCTCAGTCCGTGCACATTTGGACACACAGATGTACACAAGGGAAGCATTGTGTAGAGGCATTTGGGGCAGTACGGATGGTGTAATGGTTAGCATTACTGCCTCTGAGGTCATGGGTTTGATACCCAGCAGGGCCCTAACTGTGTGGAGTTTGTATATTCTCCCCGCGCATGTATAGATTTCCTCCAGGTACTCTGGCTTCCTCCCAACATCCAAAAATATACTGGTATATTAACTGGTTCCCAACAGTCTAGATGGGCCAAGTGATTCTCATCTGCTGTCATATTCTATTTTACTATTTTCAGCCAATAGACTATACTGGCCCACTCTCCCGGATCATCTGGTGGCATTGAACTGCATAATCATGGCCCCACCCCCACCTTACAATGCCGGTAATCACGCCATTGTCCAGTGGGGGTCATGGTGATGTGATGTGGCACCACTCACTTTTGATGAGATGCATTCCCGGAGTTTGGGGTCGGCGTGGGTAACTCCATCTTTGTGTGATGCTACCCAATAGAGGTCTATGGATTTTTGTTTGCATATCCCCTGAAAAGGATCCAAATAGATCCCTCCCAGCAGCCCCCCCCCACCCCCACGCGCGCGCCCGCTGCGTCACACTGCCACTGCACGTGCACAGAAGGCTTTTCATGTCCTAAACCCAGAAGTCCAGTGTTTACAAAGGACGGCTCCTATCGGGGCGGCCGCCCTTGGAAATTTTAATCACATTTCTAGGCGTTGTTAATGCCACTATGTACCCTATGTGGCGGGTTGTATTGTATCGCGGATGGGATGCTTTGTACATACCACACAGATATCGGCAGCTCATAGCTGGTTGAAAAGATGCTTTTTCTGATGTGATGGTGGCTGTGAACAAGGAAGGTCATTCCGAGTTGATCGCACGCTGACGTTTTTCGCAGCGCAGCGAACAGGTTACTACAGCGCATGCGTATGCACCGCAGTGCGCAGGCGCGTCGTACGGGTACAAAGCGGATCGTTGCTGAGCGATGGATTTAACGAAGAATCCATTCGCACAGCCGATCGCAAGGAGATTGACAGGAATAGGGCGTTTATGGGTGTCAACTGACCGTTTTCTGGGAGTGTTTGGAAAAATGCAGGCGTGTCCAGGCGTTTGCAGGGCGGGTGTCTGACGTGAATTCCGGGAACAAAAAGACTGAAGTAAGGGCTGAGTAAGTCCAGAGCTACACAGAAACTGCAAAAAACTTTTTCGTCCCGCTTGGCTGCACACGCGTTCGCACACGTGCAGAGCGAAAATACACTCCCCTGTGGGCGGCGACTATGCATTTGCACAGCTGAAAAAAGTAGCTAGCGAGCGATCAACTCGGAATGACCCTCAAGGAGTGTAACCATTACCACTGGCATTGTACCTCATATGGTTGCTGTGGGATCTGGTGGTAAGAGGGGCCAATCATAAGTGTTCATATGTTCCGGATGCCTATGCACTTCTGAGCATACATGAGGGCCAGCACACGTGCAGGGAAGGCATGTTTGCCCATTAGTTCTATGGTGCATGTGCAGGGCCATTAGGACAGCAACGGGGCCCAGGTACTGAAGGGACATGGCCTAATCCGGAAGGCAGGGCTGCCTTCAGAAATTATGGGGCCCGGGACTGGCAAAATAGGCATCCCCCCCCCAAAAAAAAAGATAAAATAAAATAAATAATAATAATAGTAATGAAATAAAATTTTATATATCTTATTTTTTTTTAAAGAAAAGAAAATATCTATGTCCCAATAGTTTTGTCCCCAGCACCAGTGCTTAAAGTGGTCCTAAAGAGGTGGTGGAACTCACCCCCCCCCCCCCCCCAACCCTGTGCGTGCCCCCTAACCACTCCCACCTGGCATATGTCATAGCCCTAGCCCCTCCCACCGGACAGATGCCACACCCCTAGTCCCTCCCCTATATGAGTAAATTCATCGGTTTATAATCAAAATTATACTAGTCAAAAAATTAAAAATGATTTGATCAACATAGCCCACTCCAACACAGGTGGGGAAGATGTGCATAACTGCTGACTGCTGAATAATGTAAGAGAACACAAGATAAAAATCCTCAGCAGTAGTACAGAGCTAACTAATTATTATTTACTTAATGCAGCAGTGCTGTAAGTAGACATTTTGGTGTCCAGCGGCAGAAAAAGAATTGATGCCCTCTCTTCCACCACACAGAAATAAGGGACAGTGCGCGCCGAAGGCGCGCAGCAAAAATATAGGGTTGTGGCTTTATGGGGAAGGGGCGTGTCCACATAATAGTACCAATTCACATTACACCACACAGTAGCACCCCTTACACCATAGTAGAGCTCCTGATACACATTATGCTAGGTAGGGCCCCTGATACACATTATGCCAGATAGAACCCGATACACATTATGCCAGGTAGAGCCACTGATACTCATGAGAGCGAGAGAAAGTGTGTGTGTCCGTTCATCATAACACCCCACCCCGAGAGCACTTTGGCTCACACAAAACACGATGCATCAGACGGAACAGCGCTGCCCACCTGCAACGAGTAGTCCTGAAGCCTCATGGACAACACACTACGCAGCCTGTCTGTAACATGTAGCCTCATGCACCCAAAATTAGTGAAACCAGGTGGCGCAACCTTATCACAACAAGATTTAAATGGTCAAAAAAAAGGCTTACACAATAAATATGATAGAATGGTTCCAGCTCCAGATTGATTAACAATGGGCTAAAAAAATAATGAGAAAATACAACACATAGTGTATTCCGCTTGAATGAAAGTGTGATTTTATTACTCAATGGTCCCACTCACATAGTATAGCTGGTAAATTTGCATGTAGTAGGCAGAATCTCATTCTGGCTGGTTTTACTTCTTAAATGTGTTACGATACCGTTCCCATACGGAGCTTGAATAAAGAATAATGATAGTGCAATACCGTCTGTGTATTTGATTTAAAATAAATTTAATACAAGACACACTCACAAACAAAGGTTAAAAAACAGCATATAACAACAGGTGTCCAGAAGGCTGCAGCGGACAGTGTGGAGATATTGGCCCTCATTCCGAGTTGTTCGCTCGGAGATTTTCATCGCATCGCAGTGAGAATTCTCTTAGTGCGCATGCGCAATGTTCGCACTGCGACTGCGCCAAGTAACTTTACTATGATGAAAGTAAGTTTACTCACGGCATTTTCATCGCTCCGACGTTCGCATTGTGATTGACAGGAAATGGGTGTTACTGGGCGGATGCACGGCGTTTTAGGGGCGTGTGGCTGGAAACGCTACCGTTTCCGGAAAAAACGCAGGAGTGGCCGGAGAAACGGTGGGAGTGCCTGGGCGAACGCTGGGTGTGTTTATGACGTCAGCCAGGAACGAAAAGCACTGAACTGATCGCACAGGCAGAGTAAGTCTGAAGCTACTCAGAAACTGCTAACTCGTTTGTAATCGCAATATTGCGCGTACGTCGGTCGCAATTTTAAGAAGCTAAGATTCACTCCCAGTAGGCGGCGGCTTAGCGTGTGTAACTCTGCTACATTCGCCTTGCGAGCGAACAACTCGGAATGAGGGCCATAGTCACTCAAAGTCCCGGTTACTGAAGGTGTCCCAAAACTGCCGAGTATGTCCTCCGGATCCTCCGTCAATGCCGCACAGATAGGTCCCACAGGCTTAAACGCTTTCGGATCGTTTATCCTTCTTCAGAAGCCAGAAAGACCACAGGCTGCACCCACCATACTACAGCACTGCTCCACTGTCTAACAACTGGCCACTTGCAGGATCCACTTTTCTGTAAACCCCTCTCAAAACGTATAATATCAAGAATCAAAGTAGTCAACTATTCCAAACAAATTAACAAAAAAAATGTTGCACTGGCAATCTCTCTAAATTAATATAATTAGCATGAAAATGTGATCACTAAACAGGCCATATTAAAATATAATCATTCATCAATCATAGAATTCACTACGTTATAGAACAAATACTGCATTGCAATTGCATGGGTTTTTACATTACAGGGACTCTCAGTCTCCGTCCAAGCACTCAGCTAGGTACTCAGTCAGCGCGGATCCTCTCTTCCCTGCAGATGTAGACGCGCGATGACGTCATATTTACCGCCTGCGGCACAGGGTCTGGAGGAGGCGGCTTGGGGTAATCAATCATTCTCGTCGACGCCGCCCACCCACACATGGAATCCAGGGCTGGAATTTAAAGCCAGCGAGAGGGAAAGCTGAGCGCTGTTACGCGGGCTGTGTGTGTGTGCTAGTGACAGCCTGCAGCCCGCAGCAGAACAGATGCAGAGGCGGAGCACCAGTCTGTCTGCTCTACTCCTTTTCCGGACTCAGTGCTTAGGCTGCCTGTGTGTAGTTAAGGTGGGCGGGCGGAGGCGGAACTGGTTCCGCCTCCAATTTGAAGTGACGGAACGCAGTTCCGCCCCGTTCCGGACCACTTTAACCTCTGCCCAGCACCATATGATGCCCCACACAGTAATCCCCACAAAGTATTGTGCCAGTACCTGCTGTCAGGGGTTCTGCTTGTCCATCTCCCCCCGTCCAACGGGCGGCAGTGGTGACATTCCCTGCGCTTGAATGGATCATACTGTGTTGCGTCTGGCCTTCCGCCCCATTGCCTGCTCTCTCGTTTCCAAGTTAGCTCCTCTTTCTCTTTGAAATGAGGAGCAGGGCTGCCGGGGGCTCGCTGATGAGATTCAGAGACTTCCCGCTCCCAAGTTCCAACTGAAACACAGCTGCACTGGGACCCAGGGCATCCTCCCTGCGTCCTCCCAGCCGGCAGTTCCCTGCCTCTCCCCAAGGGTGGATTTAGGGGTCAGGCCACCCCTAGGCACATTATTGGCTGCCCCCCCAATCACGCCATTGCCCCCTTTATTCCGGGTGCCAGTCCGGATGCCTTGAGACCACAAAAGCAGCCTTAGCCTTACTCTACTACCAACTCCTGGGCCACAATTTGCTGCCCATTGTCCCACCCCCGTCATTTGCTAAATAAATTATAAAAAAATAAGTCATAAAGACGATAAAAAAGAATCACCCGGCCCTTATCAGCCTGATGTGCCACCTCCCAGCAAGTGCCGCCCCTAGGCTCGTGCCTCATGTGCCTAGTGGGAAATCCGCCACAGTCTCTCCCCAGGCTGTTGCTACAGTGGCTGATCCTGATGAGCGGAGCCAAGCTTCCCTGAGCCGCTGAGTAGCCGTTATATCAGCCACAGCTACCACGTTTCCCGAGATCTAGCACTGCGGATGACAGCTGCTGCCCCGGCTCGTCACAGCCAGCTGCGCAGTGCGAGGTGGTGCTAGGTGAGCAGTACTGGGTGCAGTGTCAGTGTGTGTGTGACTGCTGTGTATGGGTGACAGTGGGTGACTGCTGTGTGTTAGTGTGTGTGGCTGCTGTGTGTCAGTGTGTGTAGCTGCTGTGTGTGAGTGTGACAGTGGGTGACTGCTGTGTGTGAGTGTGTGTGGTGGCTGTGTGTGAGTGTGTGTGGCTGCATTGTGTGAGTGAGTGTGTGTATGGCTGCCGGGCGTAAGTGTGACAGTGGGTGACTGCTGTGTGAGACTGTGTGTGGCTGCTGTGTGTGAGTGTGTGTTGACTGCTGTTTGTGAGTGTGTGTGTGGCTGCTGTGTGTGAGTGTGACAGTGGGTGACTGCTGTGTATGAGTGTGTGTGGCTGCTGTGTGTGAGTGTGTGTGACAGTGGGTGACTGATGTGTGTGACAGTGGGTGACTGCTGTCTGTGAGTGAGTGAGTGTGTGTGGCTGCTGTGTGTGAGTGTGTGTGACAGTGGGTGACTGCTGTGTGTGAGTGTGTGTGGCTGCTGTGTGTGAGTGTGACAGTGGGTGACTGCTGTGTGTGAGTGTGTGTGACAGTGGGTGACTGCTATGTATGAGTGTGTGTGGCTGCTGTGTGTGAGTGTGTGTGACAGTGGGTGACTGATGTGTGTGAGTGTGTGTGGCTGCTGTGTGTGACAGTGGGTTACTGCTGTCTGTGAGTGTGTGTGGCTGCTGTGTGTGAGTGTGACTGCAGTGTGTGAGTGTGTGTGACAGTGGGTGACTGCTGTGTGTGAGTGTGACAGTGGATGACTGCTGTGTATGAGTGTGTGTGGCTGCTATGTGTGTGAGTGTGTGTGGCGCTGCTAGTGTGTGAGTGTGTGTGGCGGCTGTGTGTGAGTGTGTGTGTGACTGCTGTGTGTGAGTGTGTGTGGATGCTGTGTGTGAGTGTGACAGTGGGTGACTGCTGTGTATGAGTGTGTGTGGCTGCTGTGTGTCACTGTGTGTGACAGTGGGTGACTGATGTGTGTGTGTGGCTGCTGTGTGTGACAGTGGGTGACTGCTGTCTGTGAGTGTGTATGGCTGCTGTGTGTGTGTGTGTGTGTGTGTGTGACAGTGGGTGACTAGGGATGGCCATCGACCATCGATGTGAGTGTGTGTGGCTGCTGTGTATGACAGTGGGTGATGGCGCCAAGTTTAAACTGCCACTGCATCTGTGCTGGCGCTGGGACCTCATTTGAGATGTCAGTGTCTATGCTTGGGGAAGGATCTGCAGTGGGTGAGGAATGGGATTGGGGAGAGAGGCTAGGGGTTAAAGGGGAGGAAGTTAGTGAAAGGTGCAAGAAGTAACAGAAGGAAATGGGCAGGTAGTGAAACAAGCATTGTGAGGTGCACGGGATGTCAAGCAGTGAGAAGTGCAGGGGATGGGGGGGAGCAGTGAGAAGTGCAGGGGATGGGGGGGCAAGCAGTGAGAAGTGCAGGGGTTGAGAGGGAAGTGTGATGTTAGTGTATTAGAATGCTTAATATTTGTAGACACTCCCTTACTAACATGTGTAAGCCTGAATCTTCAGTGATGGTCCCTAGGACCAGGGGGATGCTGGGAAGTGGGTGGTCCAGTGTGCAGTGTGCCTGGAGTTGGTGATGGAATAAACAGCACAGCAGTGAACTCACATGTCTCTGTGTCCTGATGACTGGATTTACAAACATACAAACAAAACATGGTGTCAGAAGAAGTTTAACTTGGACTGCTAGTGCTCTCAGAGTGTGGAAGAATCCTGCAGCAGTCTGTAAGGCTGTGATAATCAGTGTCTGCAAAGCCTGCCGTGTGCTCCTCTCTTCAAAAAGTGAGTAACCATGGATAAACTGGCTCCTCCAACCGGCATGCTGATGTCTGGTAATGTGTCTGAAAACTGGAAAAGATTTAAGCAAAGGTTTAATATATATCTTGCTGCATGTGGAGCTGATACAGAGGCTGACAAAAACGAAGGCATCCATTTTCCTCCATGTGATAGGAGAGGATGTGCTGGACATTTATAATAGTTTTCAGTTTGCTGAGGGGCAGAATATGGTGCTATCTTCTATAATGCAAAAGTTTGAAGATTACTTTGTGCCAAGGAAAAATGTGACATATGAAAGATATAAGTTTTTCACATGTGATCCGAAGTCTGTAGATGGATTTGATCAGTATGTTACAGAGCTGCAATCACTCAGTAAAACCTGTGAGTTTGGTGATTTAAAGGATTCACTGATTAGAGATCGTATTATCTGTGGAATACCTGATAATGGACTCAGAGAGAGATTGCTGAGAGAGCAAGACCTAACACTAGATAAGGCAGTGACTATGTGCAGATCTGCAGAAACAACTAGATTTCAAGCCAAAAAGTTACACGAGGAAGTTGATGGTGCTGTCCATGTAGTGCAGAAAACAGAGCCAAGAAAGCCTCCATTCTCAAGAATGAAGCAGTCTAAGCCACAGTCTAATAAGGAAATGTGTAGTAGATGTGGAAATGCTCACAATCCTAAAATGTGCCCTGCTTATGGTAAAACCTGCATGAAATGTGGTAGACTTAATCATTTTGCCAAATACTGTAAAATGAAAAGGGAAACAAGCAATGTGCATGCTGTTAAACAAACAGAGGAATTATTTATGGATTGCATTGAACTTTGCAGTGCAGATAAGAAAGAATGGATTGTCCCTTTAACTGTTAACGAGATTGTCATTCCCTTTAAGATTGATACTGGCGCGCAGGTGAATTTAATATTGTTTCAAGACTATAAGACTTTTAAAGTAAAACCTAAAATTCATCCAGCCAAAGTGAAAGTTACAGGGTACACTGGGGAGGAAATTCCTGTGAAAGGTACATGCTTAGTTGCACTGAAATATAAGGGACAACAGTTTAAAACATCTCTACTGATTGTGGATAAAAATGTGCAACCGATTCAAGGATTAAGTTCCTGTGAGACACTAAGCTTGCTAAAGAAAGTTTTTATGGTGACATCACAAGTAGAAGATGACTGCAAATCGATGTTTACAGAATACAGAGACTTGTTTGAAGGTCTAGGTTGTTTGCCTGGAGAGCATAAAATAAATATAGACACGCAAGTTTCTTCAGTGATACACCCCTGTAGAAAAGTGCCATTTGCGCTGAGAGCAAAACTGAAGCAAGAGTTAAATTGCATGGAAGCCTTAGGTGTGATACAGAAAGTTGATGAGCCTACTGAATGGGTAAGCTCCTTAGTAATTGTTGAAAAGAAAAACGGACAACTCAGAATATGTCTAGACCAGAGAGATTTAAACAAAGCTATTAAACGAGAACATTTCAAACTACCAACCAGAGATGAAATCATGTCGCAATTTGCGGGAGCAAAATGGTTCAGTAAATTGGACGCATCTTCAGAATTGTGGCAAATGAAGATAGATGAGGCCAGCTCAAAGCTTTGTACATTTAATACACCACAAGGTCGATACAGATTTCTTCGACTATCATATGGAATATTGTCTGCTCCAGAAGTATATCACAAAAAGATACACATGATTTTTGAACAAATTACAGGTGTTGAAACAATGGGGGGTGATTCTGAGTTGTTCGCTCGCTAGCTGCTTTTAGTAGCATTGCACACGCTAAGCCGCCGCCCTCTGGGAGTGTATCTTAGCTTAGCAGAATTGCGAATAGAAATTTCTTAACAGTTTCTGAGTAGCTCCAGACCTACTCACAAATAGCGATCAGTTCAGTCAGTTTCGTTCCTGGTTTGACGACACACACACGCCCAGCGTTCGCCCAGCCACTGCCCTGTTTCTACAGACACTCCCGCGTTTTCCCCTGAAATGCCTGCATTTTTCCGCACACTCCCAGAAAACGGCCAGTTTCCGCCCAGAAACACCCACTTCCTGTCAATCACACTCCGATCACTTCAACGATGAAAAATCTTCATTCGGACGTGAGTAAATCTACTAAGTTTTGTGCTAAAATACTAACCGCATGCGCACTGCGAACCATGTACATGCACATTTTTTGCCTTAATCGATCCGTTGCAAAAATCGGCAACGAGCGAACAACTCGGAATGACCGCCAATGATGGATGACATTATTGTCTGGGGAACTACAAAGGAAGAACATGATTCTAGATTGAGACAAGTAATGGAACTTGTCAAGAAAGTGAATCTAAAGCTAAACAAGGACAAATGTGAATTTGGCGTGAATACACTTACCTTTTTGGGCGACGTGGTCTCGGATCAAGGTGTAAAACCAAACCCAAGGAAAATATCAGCCATAGTGAACATGGAACGTCCTAACAACAAAGACGACGTCAGAAGATTCCTAGGAATGATTACTTACTTAGGAAAGTTTATTTCTCAACTCTCTGAACGAACAGCCTCTCTTAGATGGTTGTTGGACAAAGATAACGAGTGGATGTGGTCACATGAACAAGAAGAAAGTTGGCAAAACTTGAAACGGATCATTACAAAGCAACCAGTGCTAAAATTCTTTGATCCTGCGAAAAGAATAAGAATTTCAGCAGATGCTTCGCAATTTGGCCTAGGCTCTATGCTGTTACAAGAACATGAGGATACATGGCAACCAGTAATCTATGCATCAAGAGCACTGACAAGTGCTGAAACAAGGTATGCTCAGATAGAAAAAGAACTAGCGATCACATATGCATGTGAGCGATTTCATCAGTTTGTGTATAATCAAACATTTACAGTGGAAACTAACCACAAGCCATTGGTAGCTATCATGACTAAATCATTACATGACTGTCCCATGAGAATTCAACGAATGCTTATCAGACTACAGAAATATGATGTACACTTGCTGTACTGTCCCGGCAAATACATGTACATTGCTGATACACTTTTTCGTGCTGTGGCCAAAAGTGAAGGTTCCAAAAGTCTGATGGATGAAGAGATAGAAGCCTATGTTAATTTGATCGTAGCTTCTCTACCAGTGTCTCTTGCAAGACAAGAACAGATTAGGAAAGAAACTGAGACAGATGACACAATAAAAGTGTTGAAAGATATCATTCTGAAAGGTTGGCCAGCAGAAAAACATGCATGCCCGCTGTCTATCCATGATTATTGGATGTACTGCAGTGACCTTACAGTTGTTGATGGTATTATTTACAAAGGCAATAGGTTTGTCATACCTGCACGACTAAGAAAAACTATGCTGTGCAAGATACATGAAGGCCCCTTAGGAGAAGAAAAATGTAAGCGGAGAGCGCGTGAAGTTATGTATTGGCCAAGAATGAACCAAGACATAGCACAGACTACAGCTACATGTGAATTATGTCTTACATATAGACCGAAACAACAAGTCGAGACACTGAGTCCTCACGCAGTGCCAGAGAGACCGTACCAGAAAGTTGGCGCAGATTTCTTTGATTGTAATGGGAAAACGTACTTTGTTGTGACTGATTATTACTCTAACTACCCTGAGGTGAAGACACTACATACAACTACTAGTATAGCCGTAATCAATTGCATGAAGTCAATCTTTGCAAGGTATGGTGTTCCTGTGGAAGTGTTCATTGACAATGGTCCTCAGTTTTCCAGAGCTGAATTTAGACAATTTGCTGATGAGTGGGAATTTGTCCATACTACATCAAGTCCCCACTATCCTATCCACGCTCAAATGGGTTGGTGGAAAGTTCAGTAAAAACTGCAAAGAGTCTCATGAAAAAAGCTCAAGAAGGTAAAGAACATTTCTACAAAAGTCTTTTAATCTACCGCAGTACACCTTTACAGAATGGACTTTCTCCTGCACAAATGCTGATGGGAAGGAGGATTAGAGCAAATCTCCTGATACATGATGAACTGCTTAATACACATAACTCAGCGTTGGTCAGACTGAGTAAGTCAACAGGCGAAACAGAAACTGTTCCATGACAGGCGAGCAAAAAGCTTATCTGATCTAAAATCAGGTGACCAAGTCCGTCTCAGAGATCACGAGAAAGGTATTTGGGGGCAGAAAGGTATTGCGCAAGCACAAGTAGCACCAAGATCTTATACTATACGTACAGAGCGTGGAACGGAAGTAAGAAGAAATCGGGTGGATTTAAGATCTCAACCTAACCATAATGAAGACAACATGACTGAAGAATACCCTTCATCTGACATGTATGATGATACTGATAATGGTGAACAAACCATGATTCTAGAAAGGTCCAACATGGTCGATGAAACAGAGACTGTGTATGAAAGACCCAAAAGGGAAATACGCAGACCTGAGAGACTCATTGAAACGTGTTAGATGATGTTCTTAATATGACGTTGTTAATTGTTGTATTGAAGCGTATAGGGCTTATCTTTAAAGAAAAGAGGATGTGATGTTAGTGTATTAGAATGCTTAATATTTGTAGACACTCCCTTACAAATATGTGTAAGCCTGAATCTTCAGTGATGGTCCCTAGGACCAGGGGGATGCTGGGAAGTGGGTGGTCCAGTGTGCAGTGTGCCTGGAGTTGGTGATGGAATAAACAGCACAGCAGTGAACTCACATGTCTCTGTGTCCTGATGACTGGATTTACAAACATACAAACAAAACAGGAAGAAGGAGCTTAAAGGGTAGCAGGCAGTTAGATTTGCAGGGGGTCAGTAAAGGTGGGAGACACAGGCGATCAGACACAAAGGAGAGCATGTGGGGAGTGAGGGTTACCTAGGATGATGAGGGGTGTTTGATTCACACTTCCATATTCCCACTTCGAGCATTGACCATATATGTATTTGGGACTGGGTGCATTTTAACATGTGTGCATTTAATGTAATATATGTCATAAGGTTTGTTTCTGTTATTCTGCTGCTTCTGGATGATCACAAACATATTATTTACAAAGCCTCAAGAACATGATCACTCCTGACACAAGATCACTATAGCAGCAGTGGGATCTGCTGATGAATGCTTCAGTGCCGAACAAAAAATACACAAAAGTCTACATAACGTTTAAAACAAATCAATATTGTAGCTGGCAGCTTTACTTACTGTAGGGGGTGTGGGGGGTGTGGGGGTAGGCAAAAGTTTTGCCTAGGGTGCTTTGAAACCTTGCACCGGCCCTGCCCCTTCCCTACTTAGCACCCCTGCCGGCACCCAATGTTTTTCATTACTTTGCAATCTGCTAGTTCACTGTCGTCGCAATCTGAGTGAAACAGTCCATTGTGAATTTGTGAGATTCTAATTTTTCTTCTTTTAATTCAGGGCACTGTCATTTACCAGAAGAGATCCATGTCGCATGCCCTTGTGAAACCGAACGTACCTGCGAGAATCGAAACGTGGCAATCGCATGCATTAACAAATGCGATCTCCCTAATAAATGTCGGTGTAAAGAGGACCATGTCCGGAACAAAGTGGGACTCTGTGTAAAACCGAACCATTGTTGGTAGATATAGGAGAGAAATGATATAGATGTACATACCTGCTGTCATATGTTGCGTATTATCTTCCCATTATAATAAAGCAAAAAATCCTTCCTGTCTTGTTTCTGTACTTTATAACTGGGGTTAATTTAATAATCCTTTGGCAAATAACTAGAGACGTGCACTGACCCCCATGGTTAGAATTTGGTTTTAAATCTGGATTTAATTTTCATGTTTTAGTTCTGGTCTTGCAAAACCACCGTCATTGGTTTTGGGTTTGGATCGGTATTTAAAAGAAAAAAAATGCTAAATACAGCTAAAATCATGAAATTTGGGTCTGTCAATTTTGACTGCCTCACAGCTCACATTATTGTTTTTTTACTGATATTGGCCAAAGGCTGCAGTGAGCTGGCTGGTTACTAAGCAACAGAGCAGCGGCAGAAACACACAGCAGTTTATGTCACATCTATGAAACATTGTCACACAGCAGTGGCAGACAGGAGGGTGGCAGCTTAATAAACTATAGGACCCCATACAATGTAACCAAGAATGTTTTCATTAATTAAGAACTAGCTCAGAGGCCAGAAGGCAGTACAGGGAAATGGAGGTGGAGAATGTATTTGAAGGCAGGAAAAAGAATGATAGATTAATTGAATAGATCATTTAAAAAAAAATGCTATGTGGACTATACTGACATCTATTTTGTAGCAGATGAGAAAAGGCCATAAAAGAATACAAGAATGACTGATTGATTGATTGATTGATTAATGAAAATTAACACATGTGAGGCCTAAATCCAGAGCTGTAGCCTGTTTTGCAGCAACTGAGAAGAGAAAAGGTCATAAAAGACTATCCGAATGATTGATTGATTGATTGATTGATTGATTGATTGATTGACATTAACATTTGTGAGGCACCACATTATTTCTGGTTAAAAATGTATTGCAAATTAGTAAAGATTTTAGAGCAATAATGAAACCAATAAAAATGTTTATCTCTGCAAAACAAACACCAATGCCCCCAAACAGCCCATGATTAAAAACAAAAAGCGTTGCAAGATGAAATCGTGAAATTGTTCTTGTGCCTTCCCACCCACACTTATGTTGAATGTTAAAAAGTATGTGAACATTTTTTTTAGCCAAATTGCGCAAAAACATTAAGCATGCAGCTACAGTATGTACAAAAAAGTGTGTATCCCCACAACATTTGATAGAAACAAATGTAGACAAAAATATATTTGTACACAGATGAGAGTGCTTGCCGAATATCACATTCAATTATATAACACCATTCAGTGCTTTTTATATGAAAAATTACAAAAATCAATCACCATAAAAAGAGAAGCAGCATCTTCATTTGTAGAACAAGTCAGTAGACTAAGTAATCCTTTTTTAGAAGTATTCTCAAAGGTCTTGACAGGGTCTGGATTTATTTTAGTATAAACCGCTTCGGTACACCTGTAAAATAAGTGTCTCTATACCCCAAGTAAATGAGGATGATTAGAGACAAAACACATAATTAAAAACAGCATATCACAGATAACTCCATTGGACAAAGCAACATTTTTTGTACATACTGTAGCTGCATGCTTAATTTTATTGCGCAATTTACCTTAAAAAAAATTTGCGCAGACTTGTTTCTTATCCTGTTTTGAATTTTGCTGCAATCATGTTCAATTTTAGAGAAACAAGAAAGGAGTTAATTAGATACAATTAAGAGTACTGATATTTGTGATGAGGATTTGAATTCAGTTTTTCAAAAATTAGAACTTGTTATGTTGAAAGAAAAAAGTATCTGCTGGGAGGTGGTGACTCTTGAACATTATCAGGCTGCAAATGTCATACCAAAAGGCCTGAAAATAAATAAACTCAGACTTTAAAAAGGAATGGGAAACACTTCTTGACTCTTGCTCATTATCTCTAATTGATTTAATTATAAAAGAGAGGAGAGTGGGGGGGCGTGGCCTGGTCGTCTTGGAGAGTGGAAGTGCTCTCCTCAGCTCCTGCATACTCAGGCCCTTTATCCTTCTTTTCCCTCCTCGGATCTGTGCTGGGCCGCCCCAGACTCCTGCCTGAGACCCCGAGTGTGTGCCTGCAGCTGCTGTGGGGGACCCGCGGAGTCGGGGAGTGCTTTTAAGCACTCCTGCGGACTGCGGCCTTCCCCCACCCTTGAAGCCGGGGGCTCGATTTTGGAGCCGGGCCGGATCGGCGGAACGGAGCCGCGTCGCCGCTGGGAACCACCCTGCCTGCTCCCACCTGTGTCTGCTTCTGCTGCCTGGGACCTGGAGCCGGCCGGCCGGTGGACGTGGCCGGAAGATCGTGCTGCGGGCGGCGGCCGTCTTGTGAAGGGATGCCGGGAGCCGGGACGCTGACGAGGAGGCCTGGGTTCGGCGGCGGTCGGCGGTGACCCCCCTTGTAGGTGCGTCCCGCTGCGCCCCCTGCTCCTGTCCTGAAACCCGAGCCTGCACGCTCGGAAGGCTTCCGGCGGCATCCGAGGATTGCGGCCTTCCCCCCGGCCCTGAAGCCGGGACCTCGATTTCGGCCCCGGCCCGGCCGAGAGTTCCGGACCCGACCTGCCCCCACGGGGGGCTCCGATGGCCGCCTGACGGACTCCTCTTCCCTCCCTACTCACCTGCTGGTGGCGCTGGCCCTCCTGACGCTCCTGGATGGCGGGGATCCTCTTGCAGGACCCCAGAACACCACCCGGCTCCAGCTCCAGCTCCACTTATATAAAGCTGATAGAGGCCATCTTGCAGGCCTCCTGACCCGCCTCCACCGATCCATCCAAGCAGTGCTCCCCCCTGCTGCGGGCATCCAGAGCCTACCTCGCATGCCCCCAGGAGACCACTGCCACTACTAGCCGTGGGCCCCTCTCCCCTGCTTGCTCCCACCGGCACTGCCCTGGTCACTGGCTGGTCCGTGCCCGGGGCTAGTCTCGCCGAGAGAGGTCCCACACGGAGCCCCACTCCGTACCACCCCCGACTGTGTGGCTCCTCACAAGGAAGACGTGGGCCTACTGCTCTCCTGGGGCCCCCTGGACCCGCCCCATCTTCCCCCCTGCTGAGTTGACCGCACCATGATGCCTCTCTAGGGCTCTGGCCTTACCTCCCCTGGTCCTGAGCTACGCTGCTGGAGCGCCACCTCTACTCCCCACCGTCCTGACCACCCTCCTTTCCATAAGTTAACGATGCCCAAAGGTGGCAAAAAGTCGCAGGGGTCGGACCTCACACCATTCCTTACTAGGAAAAACACCCCGGCCAAGCGCAGACCTGATGCTACTGCGCCCACCCATAGTCCCTCCGACTCCGAAGCCGAAGATGACGATCTCACGCCCCTCACCCGCAGGGACTTCCTCTCCCTCCTCAAGGAGATGCGGGACGTCAAAACCTCAGTCCAAGCTCTCCACTCCTTGAAATCCGATATTGTTGACATCGGCTCCAGAACCGGCCAACTTGAACGACGAGTGGAAGAGGTGGTCTCGTTTCAACAAACGGTCGAGACCGACTTCCATCAACTCCGCCAAGATGTCGCCCACCTGCGGGAGGAGCATGAGGACCAGGACAATAGGGCAATGAGAAACAACCTGAGGATCCGGGGTATCCCCGAGGAGGTCGAGACGGCCCACCTTGACCTCTACCTCAAGCGCCTCTTCGCCCACCTATCACCTGATACCCCTGAAGAACATCTGCTACTGGACCGAGCGCATCGAGCCCTGCGACCTTGCTCCCAGGATTCCTCCCAACCAAGAGATGTCATTCTCCGTCTGCACTACTTTACTGCAAAGGAGGCTGTCATGAGAGAGGCCCGATGACTGGGCGCTGTGACTTTCCAGAACACCCCTCTCCAGATCTTCCAAGACTTATCCCCACTCACTCTGGCCAAACGTCGAGATTTCAAGCCCATTACCTCCCTGCTTTCCCGCCATAATGTCAAATACCGCTGGGGCTTCCCCTTCCGTATCTTGGTATGGCACCAGGAGAAGCTCCTCACGGCCAGGGATTTACCCAAAGCTCAGAAGCTGCTCTCCAAGCTGGGCATCCACACCGGTGAACAGGATATCCAATCTCAAGACCTGCCGCCACGGACACAGCGGGATCCTCCTCAGCCTCCTCGATCCGAGTGGTTCGTGGTCCCGGCCTCGACGACCTCCCAGGCTCCACCCCCTGTTCCCTGATGTACTCTCAGTTCTTTAACCCCATGTTTACTCTGGCCAATCGGGTCGACCCCTCCTGGTCGCACTCCCCTACCCCGGGAGATGCTCTATTTTAGGCCCCTCATATCCTGAGTTCCCGACCCCTTAGATACCTCATGACCCTTTTGTTGTTATTTCCTGCTGAAAAGTTATGCTGTTAAAATGTTATCTTACTGAGACTGGACTATCTGTTTCCGCCCCCCCCCCCCCCCCCTCTCCCTTCCTTTTTGGAGTTGGCGCTCCACCATATTCTTTTTTTCAGTCCTCTCTCCAGTTTTTTCCCTCAGGCCCTCCCAGGGGAGGCCCGCCTGCCTTATACTTCTTTTCTTTTCTTTTTTTGCTGAGTGATTTGTGGTCCGCTGTCCGGACCCCATGCCGCGCCCCCTTAGGGCTTCAAGCCCTCTTCCTGACCTAGGTGCCCTCCTGACACCTAGTCTCCCTTTCCCCTGTCAGCACCACCGGTCCTGGCCCCTACTGCCGGATGACCAACTACCCCCCTTCCCCTCCCAGTCTCCTTTTTTTTTTCTTCCCCTCTCTCCTCATGACCACACTCTCCCGCGCTCTATATCCTTCTTCTCTTTCTTCCCCCCTCCTTCCTTTGCTCTCAGTGCTCTCCACTCTCTCTACTTTGCCTGTCTCTTCGCTGCTTGCCCACGGGTCTCCGGGTACTATCTTTTAATGTGAAGGGCTTGAACAGCCCCCAAAAGAGAGGCAAGCTTTTTGCCTCCCTTAAACTCCATAAAGGTGACCTGGTCTTCCTACAAGAGACTCATTTCCTACATGACACTCACCCTACGTTGCAATGTAGGCCATACCCAGACTCCTTCCATGCTTGCGACCATTCGGCCAAGAAACGAGGGGTTGCGATCTTATTTGCCCGCCATCTCACCTTTGAACCCCTAGACTCATACGCCGACAAAGACGGCAGGTTTCTAGTCTTGGTGGGGAAATTGAATAACAAGATCTGTACACTAGCCAATGTTTATGCCCCTAACCAACGTCAGGAACGATTTTTTACAAAACTAGATAACCTCCTCACCCGAGTCCGACAAGGTGACCTCATACTTGCAGGGGACTTTAACTCCGTGCTGAACCCCCAAATAGACCGCTCCCCCCCTCCCTCTACTGCCTCCTCGTCGGACTCCCTCCGCTCCAGATCCCTCCTCGGTCTCATGCGTTCCCAGCTTCTCTATGACTCCTGGAGGATAAAAGACTCCTCCGCCCGTGACTATACCTTTTACTCTGCCCCCCATAATTCCTACTCCCGCATTGACATGATCCTGCTCAGCCATGACCTCGCCTTAAACCTCCGTGAAGCTCACATACACCCGCTAATTTGGTCCGATCATGCCCCCATCTCCTGTGACCTTTTAGGTCTGGCCTCACGCCCCCGCCCCATGACATGGCGCCTTAACGACTCTCTCCTCCACAACCCGGAGATGTGTTCCCACCTTCGGGATACGATCTCCGACTACTTTTCCCTGAATGATACCCCTGAGATTTCTAGGTCCACTCTTTGGCTGGCACACAAGGCAGTTCTTCGTGGACGTCTTATCAGCCTGGCTTCCAAAACCAAAAAACAATCTCTCGCCCACTTTAACAAACTCTCTATTAAACTCCATGCGGAACTTGATCTCCTTCTCTCTGCCCGGGTGGCCAGGCGCCTTAAATGGCTCTGCCAGTCCTTTTATGAGAAGGGGGACAAGGCGGACAAGATCCTGGTGGCACGACTTCGTTCTACGAGAGCCAAAACTAACATTGTCTCTATTAGAAACTCCCTCAACCAACTCGTCCAAGACCCCGCAGCCATTAGAGCTGCCTTCCATTCCTATTATGCGGACCTATAGAACCTCCCGCCCCCCACACCTGGTTCCTCTCTGCCCCACTCTGATCTAGTCTCACACTTCCTTACAGCTTCTAACCTACCCAGATTGCCCCAGGACGCCATGGACCATCTTAACAGTGAGATCTCGGTGGAAGAAATTGCTCAGACTATTCTTATCCAAAAAACTGGTAAATCTCCGGGCCCGGATGGGTTTACAGCCCTTTATTATAAAAAATTCTCTGCTCTTCTTGCCCCCCACCTGCAGTCTCTGTTCAATGGGATTGTCCATGGCGACTCCTTCCCCCCTGAGATGTTGGAGGCCAGAATTGTAGTAATCCCTAAAGAAGGCAAGGATACCCTTAACTGCGCTAGCTACCGCCCTATATCTCTCTTGAATCTGGATCTGAAAATCTTCGCCAAGATCCTGGCCAACCGTCTTAACCCCTACCTCCCCTCTCTTGTACATTACGACCAGGTGGGGTTTATCCCGGGCCGTCAGGCGAGAGATAATACCAAACGTGCTGTTGATCTCATACATATCTCGAACTCCAGGGGATCCCCCACCCTCATGCTCTCTTTAGACCAGGGGTGGGCAATTATTTCAGCTGGGGGGCCGCTTAACACTTCCAGCGAATATTCGAGGGCCACACACAAAATACTCAAAAAGAGTCCCCTTTTTACACATTACGGCAGATAGCGTCCCCTTTTTACACATTACAGCAGACATCGTCCCCCTTTTAACACATTACAGCAGACAGCGCCCCCGTTTTTACACATTACGGCAGACATTGTCCCCCTTTTTACACATTACGGCAGACTGCGTCCCCTTTTTACTCATTACGGCAGACATCGTCCCCCTTTTTACACATTACAGCAGACAGCGCCCCCGTTTTACACATTACGGCAGACATCGTCCCCTTTTTACACATTACAGCAGACAGCGCCCCCGTTTTTTCACATTACGGCAGACATTGTCCCCCTTTTTACACATTACGGCAGACATTGTCCCCCTTTTTACACATTACGGCAGACTGCGTCCCCTTTTTACACATTACGGCAGACATCGTCCCCCTTTTTACACATTACAGCAGACAGCGCCCCCGGGTACTAATGGTTCCCTGAAGGAGGTCTATTATTGGGATCCCGGTGCCCTCCGGAGGGGACTTTACTTCTAGTCAACGGTTGTGCTGCCCGTGTCCAGTATATATATATATATATATATATATATACACACACACACACACACACACACACACACACACACACACACACACACACATATATATATATATATATATATATATATATAGTACACACAAACACACATTACATATACACACCAAGCCAACACGATACAGAGCCAAATATTCCAATTTTATAAATAGCAGCATTATAAAAAAAAACTAAGAAAAAAAAAATACAGCCAGCTTACTTTTGTCTCTGCAGCTGAGCCGTTGCAGCTGTCCTTCACTTCTATGCGGTGCCGCGGCTGTAATTAGGTTGTCAGGGCAACCCATGGGGAGCGCAGCGCCGCAGATCACCCCCCCCCCCGGTCCCCCCTTAATCCGTCTCTGCGCCCAGCGCGATTGGTAACAGAGGAAATCCCGGTCAGCTGACCCTGTGACGTGACCGGGATTTCCTCAGCGGCGCCTCGTCTGAGAGCAGTGCAATGACAAGCGGCCTGTCGGGCCGCTTGTCATTGCACTCTAATGGGGCACAGCGGGCCAGGCACGATCGGTCCGCGGGCCGCATCCGGCCCGCGGGCCGCCTGTTGCCCACCCCTACTTTAGACGCTGAAAAGGCATTTGATCGGATCTCCTGGAGTTTTCTGAAAGCCGCCCTGGGGGCCTATGGCTTGTCTGGTGGCTTCCTCACTGGCGTCCTGGCACTATACTCTGCTCCCTCTGCCACGGTCTTAATCAATGGCGTCCCGTCAGCCCCACTTAGCATATCGAATGGTACACGTCAAGGTTGCCCCCTCTCACCATTAATATTTGCCCTTATTATTGAACCCCTTGCATCCCAAATCAGAGCCCACCCGGACATACACGGAATAGAGATGTGCACATGAAATTTTTCGGGTTTTGTGTTTTGGTTTTGGGTTCGGTTCCGCGGCCGTGTTTTGGGTTCGACCGCGTTTTTCGCAAAACCTCACCGAATTTTTTTTGTCGGATTCGGGTGTGTTTTGGATTCGGGTGTTTTTTTCAAAAAACACTAAAAAACAGCTTAAATCATAGAATTTGGGGGTCATTTTGATCCCAAAGTATTATTAACCTCAAAAACCATAATTTCCACTCATTTTTAGTCTATTCTGAATACCTCACAATATTATTTTTAGTCCTAAAATTTGCACCGAGGTCGCTGGATGACTAAGCTCAGCGACCCAAGTGGCCGACACAAACACCGGGCACATCTAGGAGTGGCACTGCAGTGTCACGCAGGATGGCCCTTCCAAAAAACACTCCCCAAACAGCACATGACGCAAAGAAAAAAAGAGGCGCAATGAGGTAGCTGTGTGAGTAAGATAAGCGACCCTAGTGGCCGACACAAACACCGGGCCCATCTAGGAGTGGCACTGCAGTGTCACGCAGGATGGCCCTTCCAAAAAACACTCCCCAAACAGCACATGACGCAAAGAAAAAAAGAGGCGCAATGAGGTAGCTGTGTGAGTAAGATAAGCGACCCTAGTGGCCGACACAAACACCGGGCCCATCTAGGAGTGGCACTGCAGTGTCACGCAGGATGGCCCTTCCAAAAAACACTCCCCAAACAGCACATGACGCAAAGAAAAAAAGAGGCGCAACGAGGTAGCTGTGTGAGTAAGATAAGCGACCCTAGTGGCCGACACAAACACCTGGCCCATCTAGGAGTGGCACTGCAGTGTCACGCAGGATGGCCCTTCCAAAAAACACTCCCCAAACAGCACATGACGCAAAGAAAAAAAGAGGCGCAATGAGGTAGCTGTGTGAGTAAGATAAGCGACCCTAGTGGCCGACACAAACACCGGGCCCATCTAGGAGTGGCACTGCAGTGTCACGCAGGATGGCCCTTCCAAAAAACACTCCCCAAACAGCACATGACGCAAAGAAAAAAAGAGGCGCAATGAGGTAGCTGTGTGAGTAAGATAAGTGACCCTAGTGGCCGACACAAACACCTGGCCCATCTAGGAGTGGCACTGCAGTGTCACGCAGGATGGCCCTTCCAAAAAACACTCCCCAAACAGAACATGACGCAAAGAAAAAAAGAGGCGCAATGAGGTAGCTGTGTGAGTAAGATAAGCGACCCTAGTGGCCGACACAAACACCGGGCCCATCTAGGAGTGGCACTGCAGTGTCACGCAGGATGGCCCTTCCAAAAAACACTCCCCAAACAGCACATGACGCAAAGAAAAAAAGAGGCGCAATGAGGTAGCTGTGTGAGTAAGATAAGCGACCCTAGTGGCCGACACAAACACCGGGCCCATCTAGGAGTGGCACTGCAGTGTCACGCAGGATGGCCCTTCCAAAAAACACTCCCCAAACAGCACATGACGCAAAGAAAAAAAGAGGCGCAATGAGGTAGCTGTGTGAGTAAGATAAGCGACCCTAGTGGCCGACACAAACACCGGGCCCATCTAGGAGTGGCACTGCAGTGTCACGCAGGATGGCCCTTCCAAAAAGCACTCCCCAAACAGCACATGACGCAAAGAAAAAAAGATGCGCAATGAGGTAGCTGTGTGAGTAAGATAAGCGACCCTAGTGGCCGACACAAACACCTGGCCCATCTAGGAGTGGCACTGCAGTGTCACGCAGGATGGCCCTTCCAAAAAACACTCCCCAAACAGCACATGACGCAAAGAAAAAAAGAGGCGCAATGAGGTAGCTGTGTGAGTAAGATAAGCGACCCTAGTGGCCGACACAAACACCGGGCCCATCTAGGAGTGGCACTGCAGTGTCACGCAGGATGGCCCTTCCAAAAAACACTCCCCAAACAGCACATGACGCAAAGAAAAAAAGAGGCGCAATGAGGTAGCTGTGTGAGTAAGATAAGCGACCCTAGTGGCCGACACAAACACCGGGCCCATCTAGGAGTGGCACTGCAGTGTCACGCAGGATGGCCCTTCCAAAAAACACTCCCCAAACAGCACATGACGCAAAGAAAAAAAGAGGCGCAATGAGGTAGCTGTGTGATTAAGATAAGCGACCCTAGTGGCCGACACAAACACCGGGCCCATCTAGGAGTGGCACTGCAGTGTCATGCAGGATGGCCCTTCCAAAAAACACTCCCCAAACAGCACATGACGCAAAGAAAAAAAGAGGCGCAATGAGGTAGCTGTGTGAGTAAGATAAGCGACCCTAGTGGCCGACACAAACACCTGGCCCATCTAGGAGTGGCACTGCAGTGTCACGCAGGATGGCCCTTCCAAAAAACACTCCCCAAACAGCACATGACGCAAAGAAAAAAAGAGGCGCAATGAGGTAGCTGTGTGAGTAAGATAAGCGACCCTAGTGGCCGACACAAACACCGGGCCCATCTAGGAGTGGCACTGCAGTGTCACGCAGGATGGCCCTTCCAAAAAACACTCCCCAAACAGCACATGACGCAAAGAAAAAAAGAGGCGCAATGAGGCAGCTGTGTGAGTAAGATAAGCGACCCTAGTGGCCGACACAAACACCGGGCCCATCTAGGAGTGGCACTGCAGTGTCACGCAGGATGGCCCTTCCAAAAAACACTCCCCAAACAGCACATGACGCAAAGAAAAAAAGAGGCGCAATGAGGTAGCTGTGTGAGTAAGATAAGCGACCCTAGTGGCCGACACAAACACCGGGCCCATCTAGGAGTGGCACTGCAGTGTCACGCAGGATGGCCCTTCCAAAAAACACTCCCCAAACAGCACATGACGCAAAGAAAAAAAGAGGCGCAATGAGGTAGCTGTATGAGTAAGATAAGCGACCCTAGTGGCCGACACAAACACCGGGCCCATCTAGGAGTGGCACTGCAGTGTCACGCAGGATGGCCCTTCCAAAAAACACTCCCCAAACAGCACATGACGCAAAGAAAAAAAGAGGCGCAATGAGGTAGCTGTGTGAGTAAGATAAGCGACCCTAGTGGCCGACACAAACACCGGGCCCATCTAGGAGTGGCACTGCAGTGTCACGCAGGATGGCCCTTCCAAAAAACACTCCCCAAACAGCACATGACACAAAGAAAAAAAGAGGCGCAATGAGGTAGCTGTGTGAGTAAGATAAGCGACCCTAGTGGCCGACACAAACACCGGGCCCATCTAGGAGTGGCACTGCAGTGTCACGCAGGATGGCCCTTCCAAAAAACACTCCCCAAACAGCACATGACGCAAAGAAAAATTAAAGAAAAAAGAGGTGCAAGATGGAATTGTCCTTGGGCCCTCCCACCCACCCTTATGTTGTATAAACAGGACATGCACACTTTAACCAACCCATCATTTCAGTGACAGGGTCTGCCACACGACTGTGACTGAAATGACGGGTTGGTTTGGACCCCCACCAAAAAAGAAGCAATTAATCTCTCCTTGCACAAACTGGCTCTACAGAGGCAAGATGTCCACCTCATCATCATCCTCCGATATATCACCGTGTACATCCCCCTCCTCACAGATTATCAATTCGTCCCCACTGGAATCCACCATCTCAGCTCCCTGTGTACTTTGAGGAGGCAATTGCTGCTGGTCAATGTCTCCACGGAGGAATTGATTATAATTCATTTTAATGAACATCATCTTCTCCACATTTTCTGGAAGTAACCTCGTACGCCGATTGCTGACAAGGTGAGCGGCGGCACTAAACACTCTTTCGGAGTACACACTTGTGGGAGGGCAACTTAGGTAGAATAAAGCCAGTTTGTGCAAGGGCCTCCAAATTGCCTCTTTTTCCTGCCAGTATAAGTACGGACTGTGTGACGTGCCTACTTGGATGCGGTCACTCATATAATCCTCCACCATTCTTTCAATGGGGAGAGAATCATATGCAGTGACAGTAGACGACATGTCCGTAATCGTTGACAGGTCCTTCAGTCCGGACCAGATGTCAGCATCAGCAGTCGCTCCAGACTGCCCTGCATCACCGCCAGCGGGTGGGCTCGGAATTCTGAGCCTTTTCCTCGCACCCCCAGTTGCGGGAGAATGTGAAGGAGGAGATGTTGACAGGTCGCGTTCCGCTTGACTTGACAATTTTCTCACCAGCAGGTCTTTGAACCCCAGCAGACTTGTGTCTGCCGGAAAGAGAGATCCAAGGTAGGTTTTAAATCTAGGATCGAGCACGGTGGCCAAAATGTAGTGCTCTGATTTCAACAGATTGACCACCCGTGAATCCTTGTTAAGCGAATTAAGGGCTCCATCCACAAGTCCCACATGCCTAGCGGAATCGCTCCGTGTTAGCTCCTCCTTCAATGTCTCCAGCTTCTACTGCAAAAGCCTGATGAGGGGAATGACCTGACTCAGGCTGGCAGTGTCTGAACTGACTTCACGTGTGGCAAGTTCAAAGGGCAGCAGAACCTTGCACAACGTTGAAATCATTCTCCACTGCGCTTGAGACAGGTGCATTCCACCTCCTATATCGTGCTGAATTGTATAGGCTTGAATGGCCTTTTGCTGCTCCTCCAACCTCTGAAGCATATATAGGGTTGAATTCCACCTCGTTACCACTTCTTGCTTCAGATGATGGCAGGGCAGGTTCAGGCGTTTTTGGTGTTGCTCCAGTCTTCTGTACGTGGTGCCTGTACGCCGAAAGTGTCCCGCAATTCTTCTGGCCACCGACAGCATCTCTTGCACGCTCCTGTCGTTTTTTTAAAAATTCTGCACCACCAAATTCAAGGTATGTGCAAAACATGGGACGTGCTGGAATTTGCCCATATTTAATGCACACACAATATTGCTGGCGTTGTCCGATGCCACAAATCCACAGGAGAGTCCAATTGGGGTAAGCCATTCCGCGATGATCTTCCTCAGTTGCCGTAAGAGGTTTTCAGCTGTGTGCGTATTCTGGAAACCGGTGATACAAAGCGTAGCCTGCCTAGGAAAGAGTTGGCGTTTGCGAGATGCTGCTACTGGTGCCGCCGCTGCTGTTCTTGCGGCGGGAATCCATACATCTACCCAGTGGGCTGTCACAGTCATATAGTCCTGACCCTGCCCTGCTCCACTTGTCCACATGTCCGTGGTTAAGTGGACATTGGGTACAGCTGCATTTTTTAGGACACTGGTGACTCTTTTTCTGAGGTCTGTGTACATTTTCGGTATCGCCTGCCTAGAGAAATGGAACCTAGATGGTATTTGGTACCGGGGACACAGTACCTCCAACAAGTCTCTAGTTGGCTCTGCAGTAATGATGGATACCGGAACCACGTTTCTCACCACCCAGGATGCCAAGGCCTCAATTATCTGCTTTGCAGCAGGATGACTGCTGTGATATTTCATCTTCCTCGCAAAGGACTGTTGGACAGTCAATTGCTTGGTGGAAGTAGTAAAAGTGGTCTTACGATTTCCCCTCTGGGATGACCATCGACTCCCAGCAGCAACAACAGCAGCGCCAGCAGCAGTAGGCGTTACACGCAAGGATGCATCGGAGGAATCCCAGGCAGGAGAGGAATCGTCAGAATTGCCAGTGACATGGCCTGCAGGACTATTGGCATTCCTGGGGAAGGTGGAAATTGACACTGAGGGAGTTGGTGGGGTGGTTTGCGTGAGCTTGGTTACAAGAGGAAGGGATTTACTGGTCAGTGGACTGCTTCCGCTGTCGCCCAAAGTTTTTGAACTTGTCACTGACTTATTATGAATGCGCTGCAGGTGACGTATAAGGGAGGATGTTCCGAGGTGGTTAACGTCCTTACCCCTACTTATTACAGCTTGACAAAGGCAACACACGGCTTGACAAATGTTGTCCGCATTTCTGTTGAAATACTTCCACACCGAAGAGCTGATTTTTTTGGTATTTTCACCAGGCATGTCAACGGCCATATTCCTCCCACGGACAACAGGTGTCTCCCCGGGTGCCTGACTTAAACAAACCACCTCACCATCAGAATCCTCCTTGTCAATTTCCTCCCCAGTGCCAGCAACACCCATATCCTCCTCATCCTGGTGTACTTCAACACTGACATCTTCAATCTGACTATCAGGAACTGGACTGCGGGTGCTCCTTCCAGCACTTGCAGGGGGCGTGCAAATGGTGGAAGGCGCATGCTCTTCACGTCCAGTGTTGGGAAGGTCAGGCATCGCAACCGACACAATTGGCCTCTCCTTGTGGATTTGGGATTTCGAAGAACGCACAGTTCTTTGCGGTGCTTTTGCCAGCTTGAGTCTTTTCATTTTTCTAGCGAGAGGCTGAGTGTTTCCATCCTCATGTGAAGCTGAACCACTAGCCATGAACATAGGCCAGGGCCTCAGCCGTTCCTTGCCACTCCGTGTGGTAAATGGCATATTGGCAAGTTTACGCTTCTCCTCCGACAATTTTATTTTAGATTTTGGAGTCCTTTTTTTACTGATATTTGGTGTTTTGGATTTTACATGCTCTGTACTATGACATTGGGCATCGGCCTTGGCAGACGACGTTGCTGGCATTTCATCGTCTCGGCCATGACTAGTGGCAGCAGCTTCAGCACGAGGTGGAAGTGGATCTTGATCTTTCCCTAATTTTGGAACCTCAACATTTTTGTTCTCCATATTTTAATAGGCACAACTAAAAGGCACCTCAGGTAAACAATGGAGATGGATGGATACTAGTATACTTATGGATGGACGAGCGACTGCCGACACAGAGGTAGCTACAGCCGTGGACTACCGTACTGTGTCTGCTGATAATATAGACTGGATGATAATGAGATGAAATCAATATATATATATATATAATATCACACTAGTACTGCAGTCGGACAGGTAGATATATTTATTATGTAATGACTGATGACGGACCTGCTGGACACTGTCAGCTCAGCAGCACTGCAGACTGCTACAGTAAGCTACTATAGTAGTATGTATAAAGAAGAAAGAAAAAAAAAAAACCACGGGTAGGTGGTATACAATTATGGATGGACGAGCGACTGCCGACACAGAGGTAGCTACAGCCGTGGACTACCGTACTGTGTCTGCTGCTAATATAGACTGGATGATAATGAGATGAAATCAATATATATATATATAATATCACACTAGTACTGCAGCCGGACAGGTAGATATATTTATTATGTAATGACTGATGACGGACCTGCTGGACACTGTCAGCTCAGCAGCACCGCAGACTGCTACAGTAAGCTACTATAGTAGTATGTATAAAGAAGAAAGAAAAAAAAAAACCACGGGTAGGTGGTATACAATTATGGATGGACGAGTGACTGCCGACACAGAGGTAGCTACAGCCGTGGACTACCGTACTGTGTCTGCTGCTAATATAGACTGGATGATAATGAGATGAAATCAATATATATATATATATATATATATAATATCACACTAGTACTGCAGCCGGACAGGTGGATATATTTATTATGTAATGACTGATGACGGACCTGCTGGACACTGTCAGCTCAGCAGCACCGCAGACTGCTACAGTAAGCTACTATAGTAGTATGTATAAAGAAGAAAGAAAAAAAAAAAACCACGGGTAGGTGGTATACAATTATGGATGGACGAGCGACTGCCGACACAGAGGTAGCTACAGCCGTGGACTACCGTACTGTGTCTGCTGATAATATAGACTGGATGATAATGAGATGAAATCAATATATATATATATAATATCACACTAGTACTGCAGCCGGACAGGTAGATATATTTATTATGTAATGACTGATGACGGACCTGCTGGACACTGTCAGCTCAGCAGCACCGCAGACTGCTACAGTAAGCTACTATAGTAGTATGTATAAAGAAGAAAGAAAAGAAAAAAAACCACGGGTAGGTGGTATACAATTATGGATGGACGAGCGACTGCCGACACAGAGGTAGCTACAGCCGTGGACTACCGTACTGTGTCTGCTGCTAATATAGACTGGATGATAATGAGATGAAATCAATATATATATATATATAATATCACTAGTACTGCAGCCGGACAGGTATATATATTTATTATGTAATGACTGATGACGGACCTGCTGGACACTGTCTGCTCAGCAGCACCGCAGACTGCTACAGTAAGCTACTATAGTAGTATGTATAAAGAAGAAAGAAAAAAAAAAAAACACGGGTAGGTGGTATACAATATTATATATATATTATATACAATTATATATATATATATATATATATATATATATATTAAACTGGTGGTGATTATTAAACTGGTGGTCAGGTCACTGGTCACACTATCAGCAACTTGCAAGTAGTACTCCTAAGCAGACAATCACAATATATATTATACTGGTGGTCAGTGTGGTCACAATGGCAGTGTGGCACTCTGGCAGCAAAAGTGTGCACTGTACGTTATATGTACTCCTGAGTCCTGCTCTCAGACTCTAACTGCTCCCCACTGTCAGTGTCTCCCCCACAAGTCAGATATACATTATACAGTCACACTATCTATCTATCACTTCAGCAAGTAGTAGTACTCCTCCTAATGCTCCCCAAAATTACTACTGTGTCTCTCTCTACTCTAGTCTCACTCTCTTCTCTAAAACGGAGAGGACGCCAGCCACGTCCTCTCCCTATGAATCTCAATGCACGTGTGAAAATGGCGGCGACGCGCGGCTCCTTATATAGAATCCGAGTCTCGCGATAGAATCCGAGCCTCGCGAGAATCCGACAGCGGGATGATGACGTTCGGGCGCGCTCGGGTTAACCGAGCAAGGCGGGAAGATCCGAGTCGCTCGGCCCCGTGTAAAAAAAAAATGAAGTTCGGGCGGGTTCGGATTCCGAGGAACCGAACCCGCTCATCTCTAACACGGAATACAAGTAGGCCACACCGACCCTAAAATCTCCCTCTTCGCTGATGACATCTTACTCTCCCTGACCCAACCCCTTATCTCACTCCCAAACTTATTCTCACTCCTGCAATCTTATAGCCTTATATCACGATATAAGATCAACTGCTCCAAATCCGAGGCCATGCTACTTCACGTCCCTCACCGAGAAGCTGAGTCTCTCCGCGCCACCTTTAACTTTAAATGGCAGCCCATAAAGATTAAATACTTAGGGATTAACCTGACCTCTCGCTATGATTCTCTCTTCCGGGAAAACTTCCCATCCCTTCTCACCAGCACACTCGCTGCCCTGACCTCCTGGAACAGTCTTTTTATTTCATGGCTGGGCAGGATCATAGCGGTTAAAATGACCATAGTCCCTAAATGGCTTTACCTTTTCCAGACCCTCCCAGTAGCAGTCCCGGCCTCCTTTCTTCGCACTATCCAACGAGCCCTTACACGTTTTATTTGGAACCACAGACCTCCCCGCGTCGCCGCCAATACCCTGAAAAGGCCAACCCCCGCGGGAGGTAGGGGCCTTCCTGATATCACACTTTACTATCTTGCCTCCCACTTATCCCATATTGTCACCTCCTATGCTCCTCCGGGATCTATATCTTGGCTGGATATTGGGGCGGCCTTCATTGGCCTCCCGGACCTGACCCCCTTATGGGGTCTGACCCCTACCTCCCGCCCCCCAACCTCTAAACTTCTCCCCACTATTAAATTTAACCTTAAAACTTGGGACTCCCTCTCCATGAAGAAAGGTCTCACCACTACTCCCTCGCCCTTGACCCCTGTCTGGCAGAACCCTATGTTTCCTCCTGGACTCTCGACCATGAGGTTCCGTCTGTGGATAACGCTGGGCTTCAAATTTCCGTTCAATTTTGCCGAGCGGGGCCAATGGCTGTCCCTACCTGACCTTCAACAAAAGACCCCTTCACACCCACTTAATCCCTTCCAATTTTTACAAATACGCCACTTTCTAGCCTCTCTCCCCTCCTCCGCCGTGCTCCGTGCCCTCACCCCCTTTGAAATCCTATGTACTACCTCCCATCTATCCAAAGGCCTAATCTCCCAACTCTACTCAATATTACTAGATGCTTCTCTTTCCCCCTCCCGGCCCCATGAGCTTGCATGGGAACGCGACCTTGGACCCCCACTGGATGGCGGGGACTGGGAGGATACGAGACTGTGGTTTGCTAAATCCTCCATCGCTACTGTCTTTAAAGAAACAGCCTACAAAGTCTACTACCGCTGGTACTACACCCCTGACCGAATTAACAAATTCTTTCCATCTTCTTCCCCTAATTGCTGGAGGAATTGCGGGGCCAGGGGCACTATGCTCCACATATGGTGGACCTGCCCATCCATCGCTCCCTTTTGGGACTTAGTCCACTTCCTCCTCAATTCGCTTTTAGATTCTCCTGTGCCGAAAGATCCTTGGATCTTTTTACTATGTCTCCCTCCTCAATTACTCAATAAATTTTCCCAGAAACTGACCTCACACATCCTGGCGGTGGCAAAGTCGCTGATAGCTCTTAATTGGAAGAACCCCTCACCACCCTCTCTCCAGTCCCTTAAAACCAAAATATGGCACATTGCCTCAATGGAAAAAAATCACATACTATCTCCACAACCGGGGCCACACCTTTGAACAGGTCTGGGCCCCGTGGCTCGCTGCTGAACGTAGAGGCCCGCCCCCCCCACCCTTGCCCCTAGCTTACTCCGCAGACCCATGGGCACTGCCTGCTGCTGTTCTCTTATGTTTTTCTCCCCCATCTCTTTCTCCCTCTAACTCTCCTCCCCCTTTTCCTTTTTTCTACTCTTCTTCTTTCTCCCCCTTGATCCCCCTTCTCCCCCTTTTTCTTCTTCCTACCATTTCCAGGACATACATTGAACACAGATGATACCGTGGTGTCCCCCCCCCCCCCTTTTTTTTTTTCTCCCCTGCCTCCTCCCCTCCCCCCTGAACTCCTTATTGGAATGTTACTGCTCTGTCCTTTTAGACTAACCCTGTTGTTTATACAATGTTTCTATACCATGTTTAACCACGTATAAATAAAGAATTTAAAAAAAAAAACCCTGTTAGTGAAAGGTTAAAAACCATATATTTTATTTGATTTAATAAAAGTTATGTTTTAAATACCAATAACATCGAAAAAAAAAAAAAAGAGAGGAGAGTGAACCTGACGAAGTTGAACCAGGAAATCACCACCTTACAGACTCTTGTACATCCATATAAAGATCTGGAGGATATTAATGTCCTAGAAAAATCACTGTTAAGAAAATTAATTAGAACACTAGGGAACTGAGGGAAAGAAAACATAAGAAATTCAAAAGGGATTCAGCTCTAGTAATTCCTAAAGAATCTCCACCAGAATCACCTCCTATAAGAGTACAAGAACGTAATAATAGTAAGAAAATGAGAATTAAGAATGCAAATAGAACCCCAGGGAGCTTAATAAAACCCCTGGAAGAAACCAAACTAATGTTGGAAAATCCCCTGTATGGAGAAAAAATAATAGATTCAACCAAGTAGGCAGAGAGGATCTCCTTCATCCCATTAGGAGGAGAAATGATAATAGGTTTCAAAAAGATTATTGGAGAGAACAAGAACCCACATTTAAGTGGAATCATGGGAACCTAGATAGATGGGAAAATGAGAATCCCTCAATGAGAAGGAATAGGATGTTAGATAGACCCCTCAGAATGAACTGTTCAAATAGGTTTTCAGCTCTGTTTGAGAGAAACGATGACAATTCTTTTTTAGGGTGGGGTCACAGACAGAACCCCCCCGAACAGAAGATAGTTCAAGTTGTCACAAACAAAATTAAGAAAACCAAAAGAGGTAAAAGAGCAGGAAACAATAACGGATTTAAAACTGAAAGTAAAGGAAAGGTTTCCTCAAAAGAGTCTATCCCAAAATTAATCTCGGAGACTTCTGCAGAATTCAATTTTTTTTAATCTTTCTGATAGAGTTCTCAATGAAATTGAGACAAAGGTTCTGCAGAAGGGACTAAAATGTGCCCCTTACAATAAACCTAACTCTTTTGACATCTTCTTAGATGTACAAAAATTTGTTCCCAAGATCACCATTAAGCGTTTCTTTCAAAATAAAGAAAAAGGAAAAGAAACTCCTTTAGAGGAAACTAGATTAGAAATTTCCCGATTCAGACCACCTTCTACTGTCTATCCTACTCATTGTAGAGGTAACGGTCAGGGGAGGCTGCTGCTATCCTGTATGGAACCGGGCATCTGGAGAGCTTAGGATCCATCCACTGGCAGGCCATCTGTGGACACAGGAATCCCCCTGGGTGATATATGCTGCTTTGTCCAGTGGAGTTATCTGTGATATTCTGTTTTTAATTATGTGTTTTGTCTCTAATCATCCTCATTTACTTGAGGTATAGAGACACTTATTTTACAGGTGTACCCAAGCGGTTTATACAAAAACAAATCCAGACCCTGTCAAGACCTTTGAGAATACTTCTGAAAAGGATTACTTAGTCTCAGTGTTGGACTGGGGCATGAAGGGCCACTGGGGAGATTCCGTGGTAGGGGCCCATACTTAGGGGTGTGGCCAGGCTCCACAGAGGCTTGAGTAACCATTATTTATATATAAAGTAATTACTGCTAGTGCATAGAAAATGTACAGAATTAATAACAGCAATGTACTGTAGAGCAGTGATTTTCAACCTTTTTTTACTTGCGGCACACCGAACAATATTTTAAAATTGCCAAGGCACACCATCAGTACGCCCCCCCCCCCCCCCCGTCCCGTCCCCCCACCAAAAAAAAAAAAACCACACATTGGCCCTCACAGTAAAAAAAAGAATCCACACATACATTGGCCTACACAGGAAAAACAATTACATTGCTCCCCACATAAATCATGTTGCTCACACATAAATCAATCACATTTCTCCCCACATAAATCCTATTGCTCCCCACATGAATTATTCACATTGTTCCACCCATAAATCCATAATCCTATTGCTCCCTACAGGAGAAATAACATAACAAATATTAGCCCCTACCAGTCAGCTGTCCTCCTCCCTGTCCCGCAGTGGTGGGGGTTGTTCATAGTGGAGTGCTGCGAATACTGAGTAGCGGGTGGTCGGGCAGGTGTGGAAGTGGGTGGGCAAGGAAAGCTGTGGATGCAGGCGGGAACTGGAAGATGTGTATATAGGCGGGTGGGCTGGCTGGGTGGTGAGAGGCGGCGACCGTGACCTATGATATCACACTGCCACATCATCAAGGCATAGGTCACGGCTGCAGCACGACTGATCCTCTAAGATGAGCCTGGGCCAACAGTTCACTCTGAAGGTACAGGAAGCTGCTCTGGCTCCGCGGCACACCTTGCAACTGGTCGCGGCACACTAGTGTGCCACGGCACACTGGTTGAAAAAGCCTGCTGTAGAGGATACACCATATTCCTGTACAGTATAATGTAACATATCACAGTAACACAGTATGGAACCTGATTCCTAAAGGAGGAGGTGAGCCCTCAGTCAGTGGGATCTTCGGGGGATTGCACTGTGGGCCAGTCTGACCCTGCTTAGTTTACTGACTTGTTCTACAAATGAAGATGCTGTTTCTCTTTTTATGGTGATTGATTTTTATCATTTTCTCTTACATCCTAGAGGATGCTGGGGACTCCGTAAGGACCATGGGGTATAGACGGCTCCGCAGGAGACATGGGCACCTATAAAGAACTTTTAGTATGGGTGTGCACTGGCTCCTCCCTCTATGCCCCTCCTCCAGACCTCAGTTAGATCTTGTGCCCAGAGGAGACTGGGTGCATTGCAGAGAGCTCTCCTGAGTTTTCTGTGTAAAGAATTTTGTTAGGTTTTTTATTTCCAGGGAGCACTGTTGGCAACAGGCTCCCTGCATCGTGGGACTGAGGAGAGAGAAGCAGACCTACTTAAATGATAGGCTCTGCTTCTTAGGCTACTGGATACCATTAGCTCCAGAGGGAGTCGGAACACAGGTCTCACCCTGGAGTTCGTCCCGGAGCCGCGCCGCCGTCCTCCTCGCAGAGCCGGAAGAAAGAAGCCGGGTGAGTATGAGAAGTAAAGAAGACTTCAAGGCGGCAGAAGACTTCAGATCTTCCTGAGGTAAGCGCGCAGCGGTAACGCTGCGCGCCATTGCTCACACACACACACACACACAGGCACAGATGGGCGCAGGGCGCAGGGGGGGCGCCCTGGGCAGCAATTAACCTCGTTTTTGGCAAAATTGTATATATTAGGCTGCGGAGGTAGCAAATAGATAATCCCCGCCATTTTTCTGAAAATTAAAGCGGGACCGAAGCCCGCCGCTGGAGGGGGCGGAGCTTGATCCCTCAGCATCTAACCAGCGCCATTTTCTCCACAGAAGCTGCAGAGAACGCTGGCTCCCCGGACTCTTCCCTGCTGAACGCATCAGAGGGCTGAAAAAGAGGAGGGGGGCACATTACAGGCGCAGTGAGTGGGAATATCATTGGCTTTTCATATAAAAGCGCTATCTGGGTTTTCCAGGGTCAGTTTGGAGCTGGGTGTGTGCTGGCATACTCTCTCTCTCTGTTTCTCCAAAGGGCCTGGTTGGGGAATTGTCCCTTTATAGGTATATCCCTGTGTGTGTGGGGTGTCGGTGCGTGCGTGTCGGTATGTCTGAAGTGGAGAGCTTATCCAAGGAGGAGGTGGAGCAGATGAGTGGTGTGTCCCCGTCGGTGGTGCCGACTCAGGAATGGATGGATATGTGGCATATGTTAAATGCAAATGTAGCATCATTGCATAAGAGGCTGGACAAAGCAGAATCCATGGAGACATCAGGGGGTCAATCCTCAGATTGGACCGACTCACAGGGCCCGTCGGGGTCTCAAAAGCGTCCCTTGTCACAAATTGTGGACACAGATACTGACACAGACTCTGATTCCAGTGTCGACTATGATGAAGCTAGATTGCACCCTAGGGTAACAAAAAGTATTCAGTGTATGATTATTGCAATAAAGGATGTTTTACATATCACTGATGAACCCTCTGTTCCCGACACGAGGGTACACATGTTTAAAGGAAAGAAGCAGGTAGTAAACTTTCCCCCATCTCATGAACTTAACGAGTTATTTGAAAAAGCTTGGGAAACTCCAGATAAGAGACTGCAGATTCCCAAGAGGGTTATTATGGCGTACCCTTTTCCTACACAGGACAGGGCACGTTGGGAATCCTCTCCCACAGTGGACAAGGCTCTAACACGCCTGTCCAAGAAGGTGGCGCTGCCGTCTCCAGACACTGCGGCCCTCAAGGATCCTGCGGACCGCAGGCAGGAGACTACACAGACCGGCAAATCGCGTCGGCATGGGTATGTAGCGCAGTTGCAGCTTGGACAGATACCCTGTCGGCTGACCTTGATACCCTAGATAGGGATACTATTTTGTTAACTTTAGCCCATATTAAAGACGCAGTCTTTTATATGAGAGACGCTCAAAGGGACATTGGGTTGCTGGGTTCCAGAGCCAATGCCATGGCTATTTCAGCGAGACGATCCTTATGGACCCGCCAATGGACGGGTGATGCGGACTCGAAAAACCCAGAGGTAAGGGTAGAGGAAAGAGAACACCTGCTTCGGCTGGTTCCCACAGAAGTCCTTCCCGGCTTCTACAAAATCTACCGCATGACGCTGGGGCTCCCCTGCGGGAGTCCGCACCGGTGGGGGCATGCCTTCGACTCTTCAGCCAGGTCTGGGTTCGGTCAGACGTGGATCCTTGGGCGCTGGAAATCATTTCCAAGGGCTACAAGCTGGAATTCGAAGAGGTGCCCCCGCACCGATTTTTCAAGTCGGCCTTACCAGCTTCTACCCCGGAGCGGGAAGTAGTGTTAGCTGCAATTCAAATGCTGTGTCAACAGCAAGTGATTATCAGGGTTCACCTGAGCCAACAGGGAAAAGGGTACTATTTGCCCCTGTTTGTAGTCCCGAAGCCAGATGGTTCGGTCAGGCCCATCTTAAATCTAAAATCCCTAAACCTATACTTGAAAAGATTCAAATTCAAGATGGAATATCCAGCCTGGAAGGGGGGGATTTTATGGTGTCACTGGAAATAAAGGATGCTTATCTTCATGTCCTCATATATCCCTCTCATCAGGAGTACCTGAGATTCGCTGTACAGGATTGTCATTACCAGTTTCAGACGTTGCCGTTTGGGCTTTCCACAGCCCCGAGGATTTTCACCAAGGTGATGGCAGAAATTATGGTGATCCTGCGCAAGCAAGGAGTCACAATTATCCCATACTTGGACGATCTCCTGATAAAGGCGAGATCGAGAGATCAATTGCTGAAAAACGTGTCACTCTCCCTGAGAGTGCTCCAACAGCAAGGTTGGATTCTCAATCTGCCAAAGTCGCAATTGGTTCCAACAACTCGACTATCGTTCCTAGACATGATACTGGATACGGAACAAAAGAAGGTTTTTCTCCCGTTGGAGAAAACCCAGGACCTCCAGAACATGGTCAGAGACCTGCTAAAGCTAAAAAGAGTGTCAGTTCATCAATGCACTCGAGTTCTGGGGAAAATGGTGGCAGCCTACGAGGCCATCCCCTTCGGCAGGTTTCCTGTGAGGACATTTCAATGGTACCTTCTGGACAAGTGGTCGGAGTCCCATCTACAAATACATCAAAAAATAACACTGTCCCCCAGGGCCAGGGTGTCTCTACTGTGGTGGCTGCAAAATGCTCACCTTCTGGAGGGTCGCAGGTTCGGCATTCAGGACTGGGTTCTGGTAGCCACGGACGCGAGCCTCCGAGGTTGGGAAACAGTCACCCAAGGAAGAAATTTTCAAGGACTATGGTCAAGATAGGAGTCCTGTCTGCACATCAACGTGCTGGAATTAAGGGCAATATACAACGGCCTTTGACAAGCGGAGAGTCTTCTTCGCGACCTACCGGTTCTGATTCAGTCAGACAATGTCACAGCCGTGGCTCATGTGAACCGCCAAGGCGGGACAAGGAGCAGAGTCGCGATGGCGGAAGCCACCAGGATTCTTCGCTGGGCGGAAAATCACGTAAGCGCTCTGTCAGCTGTATTCATTCCAGGAGTGGACAACTGGGAAGCAGACTTCCTCAGCAGACACGATCTCCATCCAGGAGAGTGGGGACTTCATCAAGAAGTCTTTGCAGAGATAACGGGTTTATGGGGAGTTCCTCAAATAGACATGATGGCGTCACGCCTCAACAAGAAGCTTCGGAGGTATTGTGCCAGGTCCCGGGACCCTCAGGCAATCACAATAGACGCCCTGGTAACACCGTGGGTGTTTCAGTCGGTCTATGTGTTTCCTCCTCTTCCTCTCATCACAAAAGTGTTGAGGATCATAAGACAAAAAAGAGTACAGACAATACTCATTGTTCCAGACTGGCCTCGAAGGGCCTGGTACTCAGATCTTCAGGAGATGCTCACAGAAGATCCTCGGCCTCTTCCTCAAAGGGAGGACCTGTTACAGCAGGGGCCCTGCATGTTCCAAGACTTACCGCGGTTACATTTGACGGCATGGCGGTTGAACGCCGGATCCTAGCTGGGAAAGGTATTCCGGAGGAGGTCATACCTAGTCTAATAAAGGCTAGGAAGGAGGTGATGGCGAAACATTATAACCGTATTTGGAGGAAGTATGTCTCTTGGTGTGAAGCCAAGAAAGTTTCTACAGAAGACTTCCATCTGGGCCGTTTTCTCCACTTCCTGCAGACAGGGATGGATATGGGCCTGCAGTTAGGCTCCATTAAAGTACAGATTTCGGCCCTATCTATATTCTTCCAGAAGGAATTGGCTTCTCTCCCAGAAGTCCAAACTTTTGTGAAGGGAGTGCTGCACATCCAACCTCCTTTCGTGCCCCCAGTGGCACCATGGGACCTGAACGTGGTGTTACAGTTCCTTAAATCACATTGGTTTGAACCCCTTTAAAACGGTTGAGTTGAAATTTCTCACCTGGAAGGTGGTCATGTTATTGGCCTTGGCTTCGGCAAGGTGGGTGTCTTAATTGGCGGCCTTGTCTCACAAGAGCCTCTATTTGATTTTTCATGTGGATAGGGCAGAATTGAGGACTCGTCCACAATTTTTACCTAAGGTGGTGTCTTCATTTCATATGAACCAACCTATAGTGGTGCCTGTGGCTACGAGTGACTTGGAGGATTCCATGTCCCTGGATTTAGTCAGGGCCTTAAAGATTTATGTAGCCAGGACGGCTAGAGTTAGGAAATGAGAGGCTCTGTTTGTCCTGTATGCAGCCAACAAGATTGGCACGCCTGCTTCGAAGCAGACTATTGCTCGCTGGATCTGTAACACGATTCAGCAGGCTTATGTTACGGCTGGATTGCCGTTACCACATTCAGTAAGGGCCCATTCCACTAAGAAGGTGGGCTCCTCTTGGGCGGCTGCCCGAGGCGTCTCGGCATTACAGCTCTGCCGAGCAGCGACTTGGTCGGGTTCAAACACGTTTGGTAAATTCTACAAGTTTGATACCCTGGCTGATGAGGACCTAGCATTTGCTCAGTCGGTGCTGCAGAGTCATCCGCACTCTCCCGCCCGATTGGGAGCTTTGGTATAAACCCCATGGTCCTTACGGAGTCCCCAGCATCCTCTAGGACGTAAGAGAAAATAAGATTTTAAACCTACCGGTAAATCTTTATCTCGTAGTCCGTAGAGGATGCTGGGCGCCCGTCCCAGTGCGGACTGGATCTGCATGACTTGTAGATAGTTATTGCTTACATAAGGGTTATGTTACAGTTGGAATCGGTCTTTGACTGATACTGTTATTTGGTCATACTGTTAACTGGTTATGTGTATTCCAGGTTATATGGTATGATTGGTGTGGGCTGGTATGAATCTTGCCCTTAGATTTACAAAATCCTTTCCTCGTATTGTCCATCTCCTCTGGGCACAGTTCTCTAACTAAGGTCTGGAGGAGGGTCATAGAGGGAGGAGCCAGTGCACACCCATACTAAAAGTTCTTTATAGGTGCCCATTTCTCCTGCGGAGCCCGTCTATACCCCATGGTCCTTACGGAGTCCCCAGCATCCTCTACGGACTACGAGAAAAAGATTTACCGGTAGGTTTAACATCTTATTTTTTCATATAGAAAGCACTGAATGGTGTTATATAATTGAATGGGATATTAAAAAGGGCATGCGCAGTTTAACAAACCAAGCACTTTAGTGACAGGGACTTCCACGTTTGTAGCTGAATTGCTTCATTTGCTTGGGCCCCCTCAAAACAATTTTTGGAAGGACTACCCTGGAATCATTAATGAGGAGGTTAATGTTGATGGTGTTGGCTGTGGTGATTGAATGTGATAGTCCAAACTGCTGGTAGCTGATACTGGACTACTTGTTATTATTTAACAAATTATTATAATTGAGTAAAATAAGTTTCATGAAGTTGCTGCTAATTACTTAACATGGAGGAAGTGACTAGATGGTTACCGACCTTACCTCTACTAATTTTGGCCTTGCCTTGGTTTCACAATTGTTGTCAGGAGTTGGGTAAAAATAATTCCACAACCAAGATGTGGCTTTTTTGATCTCTGCCTAGGCATGACAATTTCTTGCTTTTTATTATGAGCAAGAAATGCTGCCATTGGTGGCTGACTTGCACAAACAACATCTTCATCATCAACTTATCATTAGTGTAAAGTAGTACACAGATATCCCCCAATTCTGTTAAACTTCTTTTCTCTATTAGGGTCCACAGTGATCCACAGGATCTACCTTGGGATATGATGAAGCAACAGAGGATTGGGCACCAAACAGTTAAGCTCTTCAGACTCCCAGGATGCACTGGACCAACTCCCTATATCCCCGCCTCCTGGCTCAGGTAATTCAGCATTTTGTTTGGTGCGGCAGGAGCCGGCGACGATGAACGGTTAGCCTGCTACTGTAGGTTTTTTTTGCAGCTACAAGCTTTTTGTAAGTTTACATAGTATTTTTACTTTTTATGAGTAATGTTTCTATATGTCTTAAACGTATGGTAAAAGACGCTCCAACAACTCTACACCGGGTTGCAACAACTGCTACCTCCGAGTACACTGCTGTTTCGAGGGAGTCAGACTGGATGTACTAGCAAGTCCGTACTGATCATCTCAGGCTGCAGCCGGAGAATGGGGAGAAGGTAAGGCGTCTCTTTATCGATAGTGGTTTAAGACGCATATAACGCAGCCCTACTGTTCCAGGGGAGACCCCCAGACAGTGGTTGATGTGGCTGCCACCTCGGGTGCACCAACGCTAGGCCACAGGGATCATAGGTGCTGGGGATGAGTTGAGGCCGCGATCCCTGAGGGTGAAGTCAGCAGTTGGGAGTAAGACGCTCTCCTGGTAATCACTCCCCCCAGTTCATGACCAGTTTTTGCCGAGTCTCCCACCATGAACTGTTATTTATGCTTCTGTCTGAGATGCATAACATATTATACCGGTCACAGTCGCATGGACGGCTGAGTACACTGGGGCGTCTGATACATCACTGAGTTCCTACCTACCCATGGGGTACGAGTAGCGAGTAGGTGCCTGATGCAAATGAGCATTGTGAACATGCGCTGCTGTATTATTCGCTGTCCGTCTGAATCCGCTAAATGTTTGGTTTAAGGTAAATGCAGTATTGTTCTTCCTACTTACTTATATATATGAGGTAGTTGAAATGTGCTCACCTTGCGATGTATACTAACGCATTCTTGTTTTGTGACTGATTGCTAGTGTGATTGCTGACTCTAACTTTGTTTCTGTTAGCTGTTTCTTTTTGTCTGTTCAGATCCTCAATGCTGGTGCGAGGCAGGGTGGGATCTGATTGTGTTTCACTTTAGAGTACTAAAGCGAATATAGTCACATTTATGCGTACATTTACACCGATTGGTGTGGTAATTATTGTTGCTATGTACACAAAAGGCAAAGGTGGTGAGGCACACAGTTAACATCATGATTGTCCTGCAAATTCGGGTCATCTGGTACAAGATGACTTGTGTGCAAATTGCTATCACTACCATAAAAACCTATTGAATAGACCGGCCCCTAATCAGGCACCTGTTAAGTCACAGGAACTTCCCTGGGCAGCTTTTGCACAGACGTTGTCTAATTTACCAAACTGTATGACACCTGCTACAGTACCAGGCATGGGGTTCCCAGTTAACCCTTACATACAACATCCCACATGGGTTATGCCACATCCAGTTTTTGATTTAGCTCAGTCCTCGGCTAATTTTCAGCAATATTTAGCTGATAGGCCCAAGGAGGGGAAGTCAGATAGACAGGGGGCTTCGTCTTCACTGTCTACACAGTTTCAGAAGCAGAAGACACTTCAGGTGATGAAGCTGAATCTTCCCATTCTGAATCTGCTTCAAGAGAGGAGGAGCACTCCTCGTCAGTTGCTATACCTGAGATAATTCAGGCTGTTAAATCCATTAGGTCAATTTAGGAGGCAGTTGAGCCTTTGTTAAAAACTAAGGCACCTGTATTTAAATGTCCAAAAACAGTTAAAGTGGAATTTCCTAATTCAGACCAGCTGAAGGAAATCACGCAAGAGGCTTGGGTTACACCTAGTAAGAGATTTAATATTCCCAAGAAGTGGGGTTCTTTTTATCCTTTTCATTCTGTGGACTGTTTAAAAAGGGAGATTACTCCCAAAGTAGATGCACATGTAGTTAGACTTGTGCGCAAATCTACATTACCTCAACATCTTTAAATGATGGGACTGACAGAACGATTGATGGGTTTTAAAAGACTGTTTTTGGGGCAGTGACTAGCCCAGCTATGGGCACAGCCTGGGTGGCTAAGGCAGTAGCAGATCTACAGAAGCTGTCCATGGATGCTCCACATCTGCTGATTCAGGGTCCCTGCCTCTACAAACATCTGGGTCGACTGTCTTTGACGGCGTGGCTCTTGAAACATCCGTCTTAAATGCTAAAGGGTTTTCGAAAGACGTAATCCAGATGATGCTTAAAGCAAGAAAGCCTTCTTCTGCTTGCATCTATTATCGGATATGGCATGTTTATTTTCAATGGTGCGTTGCCAAAAATTTGGATTCTAGGTCCTTCAGAGTTCCTAGAATTCTAGCCTTTCTTCAAGTGGGAGTGGATAGGGGTCTCCGCGTGGCTTCCTTGTAGGTACAAGTGTCAGCAATATCTGCATGGGTTCAAAAGAAAATTGCAGACCTACAGGATGTTCACAAATTCTTCCAAGGATTGCTTCACATTCAACTTCCTTTTGTTCCTCCAACTGCTACCTCGAATCTGTGCTAAGTTCTCAGAGCTCTTCAGGTTGCTCCATTTAAACCACTGTCTCGGGAAGATCTCAAATGGTTCACAGCCAAGGTGCTGTGTCTTCTGGCAATGGCTTCTACTAGAAGTGTATCAGATTTAGGAGCACTGATGTCTTGTCCTCCTTATCTGGTATTTCATCCAGATAGAGCAGTTCTTAGAACCAAATCTGGATATCTTCCTAAGGTGGTTTTTAAGTTCCATCTTAATGGAGAAATAGTAGTTCCGGCTTTTCAGCTACCGAACCTCTCTGCGGAAGATGCATCATTGGACGTAGTTCATGCTCTAAGGATCTACATGTATCATACCAATGCCATTAGAAGGACAGACACTCTCTTCGTCCTCTGTGGATTTCACAAGAGAGGATGGCCTGCCAATAAGCAAACACTGGCGAGATGGCTTCGAATGACAATATCAGAAGCATACTCCCAAGCTTATCTCCCTATCCTGGATAATGTCTATGCCCACTCTACCCATAAGGTAGGTCCTTCTTGGGCAGCCTATCGAGTTGCTTCAGCCGAACAGATCTGTAAGGCAGCCACATGGTCATCCATTAACACATTCATTAGACATTATGCCTTTGACACATTTGCCTCTCAGGATGCTGCATTTGGGCGAAGAATTCTCCTGTCTAATCAGGAGTGTCCCCTCCCTTAGTACTGCTTTGGGAAGTCCCAAGGTAGATCCTGTGGATCACTGTGGACCCTGATATAAAAAGCATATGTTATGGTAGACTTACCTAGATAACCTCCTTTCTCTGAAGTCCACAGTGTCCACAGGGATCCCACCCTGACACACCTGAATTGAGAATCTGTACACTTACTAACTTCTTTCTATCCTTTGGTATGGAAGTGTGTGTATGTTTTCTCATCTAAATAGGTCTCTCTCTTGTTTAAAACTGTTCCTGCCTTGAGCTTTGGAACAAACTGAATTGCCTGAGCAAGGAGGCAGGGATATAAGGGGCTGGCCCAGTGCATCCTGGGAGTCTGAAAAGCTTAACTGCTACGTGCCCAATCATCATATCCCAAAGTAGATCCTGTGGACACTGTGGACTTCAGAGAAAGGAGTTTATCTAGGTAAGTCTACCATAACCTACGCTATTTGCTAGAGTTGGCCCATTTCTTTAAAGAACAGCTGTTTATGAATGATATGGATTGCTGCTTTATTAATCACTAATCACGTTGAAATAACTTGTTAATTACTATTATATTAATGAATAAATAGATTGGAATTCTATTTATTAAACTGGACGGCTTATTATAATTAAATTAAGTTCTTATATTGTAAGTGGACTTTGAGTAGCACCGGATAAATGTAGCAAAATACAATAATATTGGTGGTCATTCCGAGTTGATCGCTAGCTGCCGTTGTTTGCAGTGCAGCGATGAAGCTAAAAATTGGCATTTCTGCACATGCGTATGCACCGCAATGCGCACGGGTGACGTACGGGTACAACGTCCGTTGTGGTTTTGCACAGGTTCTAGCAACGTTTTCCTTCGCACTGGCGGCCGCAAGAAGATTAACAGGAAAGGGGCGTTTCTGGGTGTCAACTGACCGTTTTCAGGGAGTGCTTAGAAAAACGCAGGCGTGCTAGGGAAAATGCAGGCGTGTCTGGGCGTATGCTGGGCGGGTGTGTGACATCAAAAGACAACCCTTCAACGTTAGAATCAATGCACAGAAAGAGTAACTACAGGGCTGGTCTTGTTTTGCACAAGATGTTTTTGCAGGCACTCTGCTGCACAGGCGTTCGCACTACTGCAAAGCTAAAATACACTCCCCAGTGGGCGGCGGCAAAGCGTTTGCAGTGCTGCTAAAAGTAGCTTGCGAGCGACCAACTCAGAATGACCCCCATTATTCATATATATTGAGACAGGGAGTTTAAGGAGTACAAGTAGTTTTAACCATTATTATACAGTAAGAAGATATTTATTTTGAGGTTGCATATAACAATTCTATCATTTTATTGTAGTAATTCTAAAACTGGTCGTGCGTTTTAAATGTTTTCTATGTATTGTACGTAAAAATATTAAATGTTCCAGACAACGCTTTATACTTTGTTTTCTAGTATAAATACTCAGTCATCATATCAGTAGTGTTTACATTTACATCATGGAGCTTAATTAAGATTAATACTGTAGAACTAGGACCCATTTATCATAGTATATTTGTGGCTTAATACCAGAAAACACCCATTTTCAAATATTACGCAACCCCTGAATGTATCACAGAGGGACCACAGCAGACATCTGCCGCGATAGCTTCATTCCCCCCAGCAGCTGCATCCCCCTGCTACCGTTATCTGAAGATGGCGGCAGCCGGTTGTAGCCAGTGGTTCTCAAACTGTGTGCCTTGGGAAACTTGCAGGGGTGCCCTGGGTTGGTGGTCCAGGACCAATTCAAATTATATGTGGTCAATGTAATACTAAAACCAGTGCTGGGCTACATATTGTGGATTCACCCGACAGAAGCTTCCCCTGGAAATGGATGCACAGCAGGACCACACACGTGAAGCAGCCCATTCCAAAGCCCCTGTCCCTCCAGGTGCTCTATAAATCATCCTGGCAATGTAATTGCATTCTGCAATATGATTCTGGCGCTAATATCATGCCCAGATCCAGGGCCGGTGCTAGGGTGTTTGGCGCCTCCCTGTAAACTATACATTTGCGCCCTCTCTCCCATACTTAATAAAGGGATAGCGTACGCAGAAAGCACGTGCCGCAAAATGGGGTGTGATCTTACAAGGAAGGAGCAGGCCCACACAATAGTACCTCTAATTCAAATTACACCACACAATTGCACAATCTTTTTTACATAACACTGCACATAGTTCCCCTGATTCATATTACACCACATAGTAGTGTCCCTTATTCATATTACGTCACACAATAGTACCCCTTATACACAATGCCCACAGTAGTGTCTCTTAAACATGTTACGCCACACAGTAATACCCCTTATACATGTTACACCACACAGTAGTACCCCTTATACACATTACATCACACAATATTGTACCTTATATACACAATGCCCACGGAAGTAGTGACCCTTATAATCATAATGCCCACATTAGTAGTATCCCTTATAAACATAATGCCCACAGTAGTGCCCCTTATACACCTAATACCACATAGTAGTGCTCCTTACACATAATGCCCACAGTAGTAGTGCCGCTTACGCACATACAGCCACAGAGTAGTGTCTCTTACAAATAATAATAATAATAATAATAATAATAATAATTTTATTTATATAGCGCTCTTTCTCCAACAGGACTCAAGGCGCTTTACAGACATCAAAAACAATACATATGATACAGAGGATTTGAGTAATACAACAATAGACAAGCAACACAGACATAAAAGAAAAAGCTTAAGCCCACATAAAGCATAACGCAGGATTGGTGCAGGTATTTTGGGTAATGACTTCCAAGGGTTGTGTATTCCACCCTCATAGGTACCAAGTGCAGCAGCCATCTTGGGCGCTCCGCGTAGGATTACCCAGGGTGGAATAGTCTCCCCCTAGAAGAGATGACACAAAATGGGGGTGATTTCAGAGTCCTACAGTTTAGAGTAGGGTTCCAACAAAACCACAAGGTCCATGTATTTTTCATCCCATCCACAAGTGTACCATATGGGGCAGCCATGTTGGGCGCACTTTGAAGGTTACACTGTGGGAGGTGAGCCATACAAGGCCAAGTTCATATATGGGAAAACTGATGCTTATGTAGTAGTATGATGTACCCTGCATGTAGGGCACAATGGAAAGGTGTGCAATAATGCCCACAGTAGTAATGCTGCTTATACACATAATGTCCACAGTAGTAGTACCTCTTATTCACATAATGCCCACAGTAGTGGTGCCCCTTACACATGAAGCCCACAGTAGTACTGCCCATTACACATAAAGGTCATAGAAGGGAAGGGAAGATGAGTAGCAGTGCTGATGACTGAAGTTCCTGCCGCTGCTGCCTGTCCACCATACAGGTGCAGAGAAGAGGGGAGGGAGGAGAGGGGAGGCCAGGGGCAAATACAGGATAATTAAGGGGGCGTCCAAATCTTCAATCACGGAGCAAAGAAAAAAAAAACCCAAAAAAGTAGGGGGTGCATAGAACAGCTGCCAGTGCTGCCTACATTCCTAATAAATATTTAAAATCATTGTCAAAGCCAGCCCTGATTATTTTGAGGTCCTAGGCAACATTTTGGCTGGTGCACCCCCTAAAGATAGTGGGTGACAGGGAGATAGTAGGTGAGAGAGAGTCATTGGATGACAGGGAGATAGAAAGTGTCAGGAGAGGGTGACAGGGAGATAGTGGGTGATGGAGATAGTGGATGATAGGACACTGACAGCCTCCTCAACCCCCCTCCCCCCCCCCCCCCCCCATCCCGACGAAAGAACTGAAGGTCCTCTAGTCATTTTTACATCACACCTGAAATATAGCAGTACACGTCCAGTTTAACACCGCACTTATAGGTGTTGCTTTCACAAATTCCCTGAAATGTTCTTTCAGTAATAGGTAAGCATGCATAAACATGACATTAGCCTGATAGAAGGGACAATAATTATCTTTCACTTCATTATGTGGTTTGTGCATATTAATAGGTTATAATTTGCATTGCAAACAATTTCCTACCATAATAATGTCCCTGCTATTACAATGGCTATAATTAAGTCAGCCGTAAAAATAGAACCTTATGTAATCTGCACTAAAACAAAATGAAATTGTCACCTTGTAGTCTTGTTTTATTTATATTGAGACACTGATGCCAAACCCCACCTGTATTCCCACCAGAACACGCTACACGCTGCACCACTCCAGTCGCTGTCATTTTCATATGTAAACTTCACGTGTGATGTTCAAAATGTAGAAAATTGGTTTTGAACTGGCGAATGCCGACACAGAAACCATTTACCCTGCAGGATCATAATATTGGGCTTTCAGGAACGATCCATAATACTCCTAATAGTGGATAATGGGCCTAATTCAGACTTGATCGTAGCCGTGCAACATTTTGCACGGCTACGATCAGTTACTCAGACATGCGGGGGGACGCCCAGCACAGGGCTAGTCCGCCCCGCATGTCAGGCCCGGCCCTGCCGCACAAGTGCAAAAGCATCGCACAGCGGCCATGCTTTTGTACTTGACGAAAAGCTCCCTACCAGCGCAGCTCCTGCACGCTGGCAGAGAGCTACTCGACGCTGGTCGGGGCGCAGTGGCTGTGTGTGATGTCACGCAGCCACCGCGGTATGCCCCCTTGCACGGTCCGGCACACCTTGACCGCACCCCTAAAACAGCAGCCACACGCTGCCAGCCCGCCCCCTCCCGCCCAGCGACCGCCTCTACCTGTCAATCAGGCAGAGGCGATCGCAGGGCTGAGATGGCCGTCGGCTGTCTGGCATGCGCCGGCACACTGCAGCACCGGCGCAAGTGCAATTAAGACCTGATCACTCGCTGTGCGAAAAAAACGCACAGCAGCGACCGGGTCTGAATTAAGCCCAATGATATGCGGGTATGTCCATTCCTTGGCAAATCTGGGTCCAAACCATACTTTCCTACTTACCAGTGGGGCCAACCAGGGGGGGGTTCCCCTGTACCCCTGAGGGCCAGTCAAACCCTGGTACCAGCCAATCAGCTCCTGTCATTTTCCAAACACAGCCTGTACCATGACAGTTAGGAGCTGATTGATTGTTATTTTGGGGCAGATGTACTAAGTTTTGGAGACTAATAAAGTGGAGAGAGAGATAAAGGGGGTCATTCCAACCCGTTCGCACGCAGCAGTGCGAATGGGCGTCGGCCGCAGTGCGCATGCGCGACGTTGCCCGGTGACAGGGGTCGCCGGGTTACGTCATGGCTTAAGAAGAAAGCGGTTGCAGGACGGATCCGGACTGTTTGGAGCCGTTTTCGGGGAGTGGTGAGTAAAACGCAGGCGTGCCCAGGAGAACGGAGGGCGGAAGAGTGATGTCAAAGCCGGGCCCATCATCGCTGGTAAGTAGGTATAGGCCTAGTCTTGTTTTACTTGAATTTTTTTAGCATAGCAGGGCTGCACAAGCGATCGCAGCCCTGCTAAGCTAAAGTACACTCCCCCATAGGCGTGGGCTAGCTGATCGCAGCAGCAGCAAAAAGTTGCTGGCTGCGATCAACTCGGAATGACCACCAAAGATACTAAGGCTGTGGCTTTGGTGGAAGATCTGTGGGGTGAATCTTGTACTATCAAATACTGTTCTGCTTTTCACAACTGCATAAGACAATTGGGATGTTACAATATGAGCAATATATCATACATAAAATGAGGCGTATCACATGTTTAATTGTCTGTCAAGGTTATGAAATTGCTAATTGTGAAGCCCTATGCATCTCAGGATAAATATATCCTGGGCAGCTACAGAACCAACACCCAAAATTATCAACATGTTATCAAATAGAAAAAAATAATAATCTCCAATTGGTTATATACAGTATATATATACAGCCTGCAAACTGACGAAGGAGAACTGCAAGCACCGACAGACAGAGATACGCAAGACTCAAAGGTACATCCACCTCACTTCCACCTGTGCTTTGTGTCTCTCCCTCATCCTTTGCTGTCTCTCTCTCTCTATATATATCACCCTCTCCTTGTATTTGGGGCTAATTCAGGTCGGATCGCAAATCGGAATCCAGCCGGAAATTTTTGCGGGGGTGCCACGGGCGCATGCGCAGTGGGCCCTACTGCGCATGCGTCCGCATTTTCTGCAGGGGCCGCAGATCATGCAGTCGCCTCTGCCTCACGATCAGGCAGAGGCGGTCGCGGGGCGGCAACGCTCCATTTTCAGGGAGGAACAGAGGGTACGGGGGCGGGGCAACCCGAACGGTGGGCTGTGTGGCACGAACGGGGGGTCGTGTCGGGGTCGCGGCAGCTGCATTATGTCACACGCAGCCGCCGCGACAGGTAAGATGGCGCCGGGACTCAACCTTAGTTTCTGCAGACAAGCAGAAATTGCGAGGCGATCGCAATTTCTGCTTGTAGGCGGGGGGGGGGGGGGGGGAGGCGCCGGTCAGCATGCTGGGCGGCCCCCAGCATGCGGGCAAAAGGGTAGCAGAATTTACTATCCTTACTGAATTGTCCCCTTTATTCGTAATTCTGTGTTGGTGTCTCTCTTTCTCTCTCACCCATTGCTTCTCATTCTCTTCCTCTTCCTCTCTCCACTTTCTGTCACTGTCTCCCAGATTATGATTTTATCTCTATGCAGTATATTCATTAATATGCCCTTAATGCTCATCGATACTTTGGTATTCAACTTCATCGCAAATCACGGTGTTGTGTACCATATTATCAGAGCTATTCACTATTACACCGGAGCCGGGACAGTTGCTCCGAAAGCCAGCGGTACTTTGAGCCCTGACACTGACAGTTATGCCCTCATTCAGCAGTGGCATAACATTACACTGCTGGGACTGGCCTGACCTGACCATGCATGGGCACAGAGAGGTTCTGGCACAGTGAAGGGACTCTGGGAACAAACGGCATGTGAAGAAGGCCTAGAATCCCCACTTTCAGTTTGCAGAGTTCGATGAACAAAGGTCACCATACTACAGTATGTATGTGGCGGCCAGGATCGGAGATATAGGGTAAACAAGACACATCATTGATATCTCTTGCATTGCTGTATAATGAATAGCTCAGATACCTGGATTTAATAAATGCAAGTGAAAATGTCTGTTTTCACTTACACTTAGTGGTGATGAATGGGTCACTCTTTACTGATTGACAATCAATGCTCACAGTCAAATCTTCTTTCAGTGACAAGAAGAGAAAATGAAGAGCGTTCTGCTGCTTGTGGGGATAGGTGAGTTCTGTGATGACTGCTCAGTAATACATTGCACTGTGCTGTAGTGATGGAATAACTGGCTGGCTGTAGCATTTTCAACATCAACGTTAGTTAATGAAAATGTGAAAGCAGAAGAAGAAGAAGAAGAAGAAGAAGAAGAAGAAGAAGAAGAAGAAGAATGATTTGATGAACTGCAGATATGAATTACTGAACGTTGTGTTTTTTTATCCATAGAATGTTAACTTTTTTTTTTTTTTTTTTTACCTCCAGTTCTGTGTTTGGCTCTGGTGGAAGGTGACAGAGGTCTGTAAAATATGCTGTTCTATTATATGTATATGGGACTCAGGGTCGACAGTGTCTAGGTCGACACCTATTGGTCGACAGTGGCTAGGTCGATACTAGAAATAGGTCGACATGGCCATTAGGTTGACGTGAACAAGGTCGACATGGAAAAAAAGGTCGACAGGAGATTTTCATGTTTTTTTGGTGTCATTTGCCCGTAAAGTGACCGGGAACCCCAATTAGTGCACTGTGTCCCCACGCATGGCTCGCTGCCATGTCGACCTAATGGTCATGTCGACCTATTTCTAGTGTCGACCTATTCATTGTCAACCAATGGGTGTCGACCTAATGGGTGTTGACCTAAGTGGTGTCGACGCAGGAGTCCAGATACCATATATACATCAAATGTAGGAGTGACACTCACAATCTTCCATATTATATTTTGGTGTGTGTGTGTGTGTGTGTGTGTGTGTGTGTGTGTGTGTGTGTGTGTGTGTGTGTGTGTGTATGTATATACAGGTTGAGTATCCCATATCCATATATTCCGAAATACGGAATATTCCGAAATACGGACTTTTTTGAGTGAGTGTGAGATAATGAAACCTTTGTTTTTTCATGGCTCAATGTACACTAACTTTGTTTAATACACAAAGTTATTAAAAATACTGTATTAAATGACCTTCAGGCTGTGTATATAAGGTGTATATGAAACATAAACGAATTGTGTGAATGTAGACACACTTTGTTTAATGCACAAAGTTATAAAAAATATTGGCTAAAATTACCTTCAGGCTGTGTGTATAAGGTATATATGTAACATAAATGCATTCTGTGCTTAGATTTAGGTCCCATCACCATGATATCTCATTATAGTATGCAATTATTCCAAAATACGGAAAAATCCGATATCCAAAATACCTCTGGTCCCAAGCATTTTGGATAAGGGATACTCAACCTGTATATATATATATATATATATATATATACATATATATATATTTGGCTGCCCTTCAGGTCTACCATCAGAAATTGAGCAACCCAGGACTGACAAAATAGGCAGCCCCGGCCCTAAAAAAAAAAAATATATATATATATATACAGCCGTGTGACGGACCGGCACTCCTCCCAATGATCACTCCAATGCTCCGGTGCCTCCAGCAAATACAAAGTATGTATGAAGCAAAAAACAACTGCGGCACTCGGAGACTTGATGCAAAAATAGGTGTATTACAAACAACACATTTCCAAATGTGTTGTTTGTAATACACCTATTTTTGCATCAAGTCTCCGAGTGCCGCAGTTGTTTTTTGCTTTATATATATATATATATATATATAAAGTAGATAATAAAATATATATATATATATATATATAATTGAAGAGTATATGCGCTGATCCACCAAATCACAATCTTTTCCAAAGTTAATTCGATGCTCCTGAAGAAATCACCTTTAATTTGGCAAGTCCTCTGCAGCCTCCTCAAGATGTGAGCCGTACCACGGGCTCAATAATTACCATGCAAGAGAAGAATGAGGG